>NC_048894.1:97402417-97447168 GCF_011077185.1 Oxyura jamaicensis | reverse complement strand
CCCCCCCCCCCCCCCCCCCCCCAACCAACAGTGGGCACAGGACTATCGTCCAAGTGCTGCAAACACCAGGCTGGTTTTGAAGAGTGAAATATCAAAAGAAAAGTCAAAACTGTATATGTAACACTTGTCTGACATTTTCACTTTGGCCTCATTTTTCTAAAAGACCAGAGCATATTGATCCACTTCCCATATCTCGTTCATAGGCAGCCCAAGACAAAATGAACTGAAATGCTGTAAGCCAGAGACAACTAAAAGACAGACCACTGAAGTTAGTCAATCACTCCAGGTAAATGAGCATGTTTTTTTATAGCCCCTTGAAAAGGAAGACTTTCCTCAGCATTGCCACCTGTGCACTTGTGAGTGACAGCACTCCCAGCTGAAGTTTGGATCAGTGAATCATGCTGATGATCAGTAGGGTAAACCTTCAAAAAAAAAAGTTGAGATCCTTGAAGTATTCCCTTTCCCTGTGAAACTCAGAGTGTCTTATCCACAAAGAATTGGATGCAGCTTCTTTTCATCCATGTACTTATTTCTCACCAGCACTGGGACATCTGGGCAATAACAGACTGCCTCTGCAAAAGTAGACAGGCAGCTGTGCGAGTGCTCTTGATGATAGATTCCACAAATATGTTTGCAAAGGTAGAAGATAGGATTGAAAGCTACATATCCCATGAGAGAGGGTCTTCTGTTATCTGTCCAAGAGGAACATGCAGAGCCCACACAGAGCTGCACATCCAGGCCTGCCAGGTCCTGTAAGTGAATCAGCTGCACCCAAGGGACTGGTGGTGTTGAAGTCTGTTGATGGATCAAGTAACAGTAACATACACATCTTCCCTCTCTCAGTGGTCATAAGGAGCTCACCCACCAGGATCACTACAGCTGTACATCATGCTGTAGTCCAGACTGATGCCTGATTATGGGAAGCATTGGATTTGGCAGCTGGCGTACTCCTAGAGAGTCCTCCACCAGTGTTTTGCTTAGACATGAGAGTTTATATATCTAAAGAACTCATGTTTCACATACTTGTTGAAGTGAAGATAGATGGCAAAAAGAGGTCTAAGAAGCCTTATGTGCTCTAGTTTTCAATCAGTTCTGAACTTAGCTTTAATATAAAAATCTATTATTTCAAACCTTAAACCTTCTGTTAGAATTTTAACTTTAAAATTGAAGGCTTCTTTCTCCCAGGAGATTTAATTTCTTTATGGATTTTTGTATTAAAATAAAATCTTCCTGTCGATCTTCTCCCTCTTTTTATGATCCTTCCTTACGCACAAAGTTATTGGTCCTGTACAAGAAATAGACAGAGAAAAAGAGAAAATTTATTTATATATATATATATATATACACACATACTTTTACATATGTATATATGTAATGGACTTAGAGAATATTTTCCAGGAAGATAATAAAGGAAGGAAAGTAGGACAGCAGCTTTATTATGCATAATAGTTATTGTGAATAGAGAGAAATGGTGATGCATTGTTTGTTACCTCAGTGACCCACACAGTAGCAATTGCACCATATCATGGAAATTATTGAATGATCTTGTAAAAAATTTCATCATATCTCATGTATTAACTGTCCACATAACTTCCACTACAACTGTACATTAAGAAAGAGGAAAGTAAATTCACAAACTTGAGACAAGGGGTCCTGCCCATAGAGTATGAGAGATCATAGGATCATGAAATCATAGAATCACTTAGGTTGGAAGAGACCCAAAGATCATCAAGTCCAACCATCATCTAGCACTACACGTGCACCAGTAAACTGTGTCCCTAGGTGCCATATCCACACATCTCTTAAATACGTCCAGGAACCGTGACTCCACCACTTCCCTGAGCAGCCTGGTTCAATGCGTAACCACTCTTGCCATGAAGAAATTCTTCCCGACATCTAATCTAAACCTCCCCTGACGCAATTTGAGGCCACTTGCTCATATCCTATGAACACCCTTAAGTTGTTTTTCATATATTGATGTTCTACATTCAAATTTCAAAACAACAATAGTTCCTACAGAATCTCAAATTAAATGCAAAGAAATGCTGGAGGTCTATAATTTATTTCTGCCATGCCAAGGCAGCACGTATAGCTGCAGATGAAGTGGTAACCAAGGTACTGATATGCTGTTTACAAATACTAACAGGCAACAATGAGAACACTAGGAGAATGCTAGATGTTCAATTAGCATAGGACAGGGTCTGTACCCTACTTTTATTAATGTAAATATAACTGATTAAACCAGAGGGATCATTCTAATAAATAGTTCTTGTTTGAGCAGGACATTAACTGAAGGAAAAATTATATGAAGGCTTAAGGTTAGGATTTGATTGAAGATTTTAGGCTACTGAATCTATTTAGTAATTAGATAAGGACTAAAGGGAACATTTTATCTCAGAATGAATATGAATTATTTGTTGGGACAAAGAGCCAAAGTCCCGGGTGTCATGCTTTCATCTACTTACAGCAAATGGAGGAAACTTGGCTTCCTAGCAGTGGTCAGTAATCAAATGTGAAAATTCAGTCAAGTTAGTATTTTATCAATTACAAAGCTTTTTAATGTATTGTTTTAAAATAATTGAAAATAAGCATCAGTGGGAATAAAGTCCTCATTTTAAAAATGTTTCTGCATCAGGAATACATAAACAAAATAAAGCAAATAACTATTTTGAACAGTCTCTCAGGTAAGTGCTTATGTTAATTATACCAAGGTTCAGAGCTACATCATTTTCTACACTGTATTTTTCTGTTTTGTTTCCAAGGGTAATTTCACATAGGCAGGCTGAAAAGAACCATCAGAGGAGACCAAATTTGCACAGGACAAGGTTTTCCTCACATTCATTTCTATCTAGTAGTGGATATACAGAAAAAGATTTTTTAAATCTGCAGTGTGGAGAAGGACTTCTTAGTTCAAGGTTCAGTTGTCTTAGTTCATTTACAAATGCACAATTACAAACATTTACATGTGGAAACTGCAGTGGCTTGTTCAGTCAGGCTTGTTCACCATGCAACAAACAAAAGAATGGCAGGAGGTGACCACCAACTTGTTTCTTCAAACACAAATTGTATCTAAAAAAAAAAAATGACAAAAAAAAAGGAGCTCTCTAGAGCATGTGCATGATGGTACAATCTACAGAAAGTAAATTGTTATATTTAGCTGAGGGATATCAATACTTTCCTAGGTAACCATATTTTGTCATTAAATTTGTTTTCCAGGGATTTGATACTTATTTTTCTTTTGTATATCACTTTAAAAGAAACCACAATCCATGCAAAATCTAATTCTGAGTTTGTATTCATGATTCAGAATACATGAGTTTGCATTTGTCTTGTATTAAAACACTATTCTGGAGGATCAAAAGGACTTAGATTTTGGGGGTGTTTATAAACAAGGAATGGAATGAACTTACTGCCCCAGTTTGTTGGGATCAGCTTCTCCAGTGAAGTATTCAAGAATCTGAACCTTCACATTGATCCTTTCACATCCTGTTGATAAAAGAGGAGATACAAAGTAGTGTGATCTGTATATT
Organism: Oxyura jamaicensis; assembly: GCF_011077185.1. Lineage (NCBI taxonomy): Eukaryota > Metazoa > Chordata > Aves > Anseriformes > Anatidae > Oxyura > Oxyura jamaicensis. The sequence goes on along the minus strand of NC_048894.1, from coordinate 97,443,638 downwards.
TGCTACTAAAAGTACCCATCCTACTCTTAGGATGCACAAGCATAGGTGCCATGGTGAAACATCAGCACAACCTTGTCTAGTATACTTGAACAACCTTTGGGCAAGGAAGGCATCTGTGATCCTCTTCTGACAACCTTCATGGGGAAAAGATTAAGGATACAAAGAGGTTGTTTGTAATATTTCCATCTGAAATCTGGGAAGCATCAAATGGTGCTATGCAAACTAAGCCAAAATTCCAGAGACAATCTTGGAAGTAGGTTGAGATCTGCCATCTGATGTTTGTCTCAGCACCCATAATTTGAACTGAAAGTTTCCGGAGCTTAGTAGTGCTGAAAAGCCAGGCACAAGTTGACTACATTTGGATGTTTAAAATAGATGCACCCGGGACGAGGATGAGCTTTGCAAATTCAGCTGCTTAGGCAGAAAAAAAATCCAGCCATGACACTTGTGTATGAAGGCAATCTTAGGACAGGAACCACAGCCAAAAATGAAACAAAAGAAGCAAACGCAGCATGAAATTTGTCTGTGTAGAAGATAGATCTCCAGAAGGGTGTGCAGAGATTTCATAAAATTCTTAACATATTTTTAAAATCTATTTATTAAGAAAGTAAAAAAAAAAAAAAATCCTTTTGATCCTCCTTATACCAAAATGGAAATTGAAATGATTTTGTAAACCTCTTAATTTTGGAAATGGGGTATGTGACTATTACAAGCCTCCAACAAACATACAGCTAAATCAATCAGCTAAAAATGTCATTAAAGAAAAACAGGCAGTAAGTGAAGTAGATAAAATTTGAAATATCAGGCAAATGGAACAGAAAGTAGCATAACAGATCAATTTAGTGACTGACTAAAACTCTGTTCTAAAATAAGCTGAAGGACAAGTATGCGTAAAAATCCTTCCTGACGACATGGTCATTTCTTCATGATCAATTCCTTCATCTGTACTGCACACACTGTTGCACAAACTCCTTTTTTTTTTTTTTTTTTTTTTTTTGGATTTGTCTCAACTGGCAGCTTATTCGAGGTTATTAATCAGATCTGATTCATAAGTCTCAAAATGTCATAAAGAGGGCTCACATAAAAAAATAAATAAATCATGTATATCATGCAAACATCTTTCTGAGGATGACTCAGACAACTGTAGGTTGTGCCACAGTTCTGTTGCTTGCTGTGCTGCTGTTCGCTTGCTGTCACTGATTCCAACTGACTTCTCTGAAGGAGATTTTCCATGGAAATCCTACATTTTTTTCCTCTTTTCCTATCCTTAGAAAGACAGACATTCAACATACCACAATAATGGAAAACAGTACTTATATCTGGGTTGTGTTTTTGGTTTTGTTTATTTGTTTGTTAAAAAAAAAAAAAAAAAGTTTTAGGTCAGATCACTTTTACTTTCACCAAGCATGAATCAGCTGTCAAAGGATCAACAGTCTTCAGGACAAACAGACCTTTTCTTGTGCAATTTCAATTTCTGGACAAAATAATCTCTGAGAGAAATACAATAAATGTGAGAAAGCCAGTATGGAGATGCCATCCATGCTGAAGGCTTTTCCAGAATCCTTTGGTTTTCTGACTGAATGTGGAAGATAGGCATGTTATGTCAAATCAGTTCAGTTGGAATCTCAAGACATCAAGATACTGAGCTGCAGACTGCAGAGTCTGACCCAGATAGCTGAAATATTTTACTGAGGAAAACATTATTTAAAGACCTTTTCTGAAGGTAACAGCCCTCTTGCTTAAGTCTGGAATAGAGCTCATTTAAAAGTCATCATTTTCCAGGAAAATTTGTTACTTTTTAGTGGTAATTCAAATACTAAAAATTTTCTACCAAAATTGTGAACATATTGATGTGGAAATACTCCTAAGTTGCCACAGATATATATACATGTATATATATATACATTATCAGACATTGTGTGTTCTCCTTTCTTGTTCTCTTCTGTTGGTCACTTGCACACAGCTTTCACCCTCAGAAAGTCATTGTAACCTTCACTTTAGAACAATGCAAAGGCAATGTGCTAGGAAGCATTGTGCAGTGTATGTCTTTGGCTACAGTGCACCAGTTGGAAATACATTGTATCTGGGGAGCCTGTCCCTAAAAGAGAATGAAGGCAAAAGAACAATAGCACTGCAACTCTCGTGAAGGCTTATTTCCAATCAAAATACGTAGCTCTTCAGCCAAAGCTCCACAACTCTGTGATCTGTTTAAAACATATATATATATATGCTTAATTTAATTTAGAGAAATTTCAAAGAAAAAGATCATCTTTAGCAAAACTAACAATATCTGTTGAAAATAATATAAGAATGGAATTACTAGAATGCCTTCAGCTTTAAATACTCACAATATAGAGCTACAATAAAAATGATTAATACAAGTATAGATATTTGTAGAAAAGATAATGGAGGCTCAAATAATACTCATACAGAATGTTTCATATACTTAAGAAAATATCCAGAAATCACAAAAGATATTTCATTATTGCTTTATATGAAGAATATACAGATGTAATTGTATAGTTCCATTTTTCAGAACAAATTAAACTTCATAAAAAAAAAAAAATCCATCTTTTACCTATTATATAGTGTCATGAAAGGTAAGAAATATTTTATCACTGTCAACATGAATATGCAGCTTGTCTTTTTCTTCCTCCATTTTAAGAATACCCAAGGAGGAAAAAAAAAAAAAAAAGAAAAAAATATATAGAAAAAGCCAACTAATGTAATGTGCTTTATACTGAAAAAAGGTAAAAGGCACTTTTGCGATTTTCTGGGTGAACATACTCTTGAAGTTTTATCATATAAATCTGAAGTATATTTTAAAAGAATATTTCTTTCATGATACAGCTTGTATTTCAATCCAAATTCTGCTTCTTTCAAAATACCAAGGCAACCTTCTTTTAAGTATTTTCTAATAGATGTAAAATCTGAATGTTTTTAGTTTGAACTGTAAGTATTCAACAATCTATTTCAATTTCACAATTCTATTCAGGTTTCCTAAAAATTAATCTTGTGTTTCTCAAATTTAGGTAAGTCTAAGACTATTCCCCAAATTATTTTGATTTAAAAAAAAAAAAAAAAAAAAAAAAAGGATATTAAATCACATTAATGAAATATTCCTGTGTTTGCATCCACCCAAAGTCACCAAGTTCAAATCTATTTTTCTCCATTTTCTCCATTGCTTCAAACTATTGCTGTCAAAGAAGTCTGGGATGGTTTTCCATCATAGAAATGCAGACACAGTAGAAAGCATAACACAACTCTGTACGATCTGGAATAAGTCTGTGATGCCCTGATGTGGGTTGAAGCACTCTTAGGAGAATCAGTGAAACCTTGCATTAATATTTTTTTTGTCTGTTGTTGTTTGTTTGTTTGTTTGTTTTTCCTGAATGATTTCACGTGTATCATTACAGCTTTACAACAGTAATTTCTGTACATCCACCTTAATGTAGTATGTTACTATATGTTACTAGTATAGTCAATATTATTATTACTAACACTACTAAATTCACACAATCACACACACACACAAAAATAGAATATCTGTTTCCCTGAAGATGAGTATAGAGACTGAATGGTCAAAAATGTAGAGGGTATTGCTGTTACAACTAGCTGCAAATACTTCTGATAGAATCATTTTTCAAAGGAAAATTCAAAACCGTCCAAACTAAGTTGCTCTGAAAACTTACATGGGTTTTTGCCAAAAATCTGTTTCAGCAAAAAAATGAAGATAAAAGTTGCAGCAATGAAGAAAAATGTACTGTTTGGCTATCTTCCAAATGAATCGTTTCAGATTTTTAGTGATGCAAGCGTGTGTTTTTCAATACAAAAGTATCAAAAGAAGAGATTGTAATCAAAGGACATGATTATCTCAGAGAGACATACTTTGATTGATCGGCAATATTTTCATATAAGTGAAAGAAAGGATCAGATTTTCTTTACTGCAGTGATATGTAAAGCTTGCATCTGTCACATTTTCTTTCTTTCACCTGCATCCTTCCAGGTAGATAGCAGAATGGCAGTTTAGGTTAAATGAGTGCCACTGAAATTCTTCTTGCACAAGGTGATTTTCCTTTGTGTGGAAACTTCGCCGCCAAAATCTTCTGTAAAGACAAGTTGAGGTCCATGATGTCCAAGATATGGCCAAACAGGTGTATATATAGCTTAGTCTACAAAAATCTCAGTAGATATTATTTCCCAGGGATGCAACTGTAGGCCATGACATCTTCTGGAGAAGGTCCTGCTCAAGTAAACTACAGGGTACATAAAACCTCTTACCCAGTAACATTGTCAATGGCTCTGAGAGTTTCTCAAATGTTTTTGTACATCTGCAAGTTGGAAAAACATGTATATACTTCAGTAAAGGAGCATTCTGGGTACAAATTTGAAAGCTTCATTTCCTCCAGTACATAAAAAAAAAAAAAAAAAAACTTACAAATCTACATTCAAATTGCTAGGGAAAAGAAATAACATTAGGAATAACTCCTGTACAGACTTTTGGCTAGCATCAGTAGTTTTGTCTAAGGACATTTTCTGTCTAGTGCCGGCTGCCTGTTGCTTCATAACACCTGAAAAATTCTAGGTTCCTAAAAGCAACCATAAATGTTTTGTGAATTGCTTCATTTAACAGGGAGTTCTCAGGACCTCACCCTCATATTCATTGTGGTTCTGTCTTTGCTTTTTACTTTATCTCTTTTTTATATATTTACCCTTCCAACTCTTTTTTTTTTTTTTTTTTTTTTTTTTTCATCTCCCCTCTCTCTTTTGACCACAGAATAGATTTACCAACTGCAAGCTGGAATTTCCCCAGGCATGAGAACTTCTTCTGGAGTGAGCTCTATTTTGGGAGGGTTAAGACCTTTTGGGAGCAGCCCTTATAAATCCAGCACTTAGAAAAGAAAGAAGAGATTAGAGTAACTAGAGATTTTGTGCAAGTAAAACAGGATTACTGAAGCATCTATTATATAATCACTCTCCAGAATTACAGTATCATATGTTTTGAATAATAATCATTCAAGAGACCAGAAACAGCACCTTTTTTCCTTTTTCTTTTTTTTTTTTTTAAGGAGAAGAATGGGAAAAAAGAACATATAGTGAGAATCCAATTGAATATCTTGTGAGACTGGCTTCAAACACTAGCCTTCAGAAAGGCAAGATATCAGTACCTTGTCTGTAATATTTTGCTGCATAAGTTCTATCAAAAATGAGATAGCATATTGTAAATATAAGATCATGTGTTCAATGGTTGTGTCAGCACTCATAGCTTCTGGTTCACTCCCAAAGTGCAATATTCCAGATATTATACCAAGGCTGTATGGTGCTGGCTTCCATTGCTCAGAAAAGCTACCTTTTAAACTAGAGCATTTAAATGAAATACTTTACACTACAAAACTAACCTTAGGACTAGTGCAACATAATCCTGATTCACTGCTGTATCCTGTACTACTAAAGGTAGAAAACTTAACCTGCACTAATGAAAAATATCAGTCCTGATTTCACCAAGCACCTAGACAGGCACTTAAATAATAATTTTGTGCTTCTAGCAAGATTAACAAAGCAACACTCAAGTCAGAATGAAAAACTCAGAAAGCTCAAGTTACATTAAATATTTGCTTATGAATAGCTCCAATTTTGCTTTGATTGTATGCTTGAAGTCCACTTTCCTAGAATTCTATAATAATTGCCTGTATAATATTTGTTTTGCATGCAACTAGGGAAATGAAGTTAAACAATCTATTTTCTCTACTATCTTTTAGTTGGTAGTCATGGTAATACCCAAAACATATATTATTTTTGTAGGCTTTCTGACTTCTTCAGTTTGGCAATAGCAAAATAAAAAAAGCTATATCAGAGGACATTAATTCTAAAGCCACACAAGCAGAGCTAATTTAGCTATGTGGACAATATAATTGTCAGGAAATACCCTGGGAATTATTGGAGATGCTCTTAGGATCTCTCACACATTCCTAGGACAGGCCTGATTAGTGTTTCCTTCCTGTGAAATCAAAGATAGTGTTCAAATAGAAGGGGAATCCTCTTGGAGTCCTCCTTTCAATGTGATACTGTCTATCCTCCCACAAAACAAGAAATTAGCCTTGAAAATTTATTGCTTTGTTTACATCAAGAAGACATGTTAGGTATCTGAAATTTTTACTCCTGCAGAACTATAATTCACATCTTGTTTAAAATGCAGATGCCTGAAAATGGGCCTGTAGCCATGCTCTACCCTCTTCTAACCGACATTCCAGATACCTTCATTAAAATAAATAAATAAATAAATAAATAAATAAATAAATATGGGGATGGAACAAAAAGCAGAGCCTTGAAGGACAAAAATGCTGATGAGGAAAAGGAAGAGTATGACCAGTGTATGCTTGCAAGTTATGTTACTTTTAAATAGCAGGTTGTTGGGAGGAATTTTGGAGGTGGTTCCTGGCTTTTTTTTTTTTTTTTTCCTTTACTGCATATAGCCTACCAGTTGTTTAAGTCAAAAATATGGTCATCTGCACTCCAGCCATGACTGTGGATGAAAATCAAGGCTGGACAAGGTAATATACAAGCAGAACAAAAAGAAAATCTCTCACAACTAAAATCAGGTCTACTGTATCATCACTTTTCCAAACAGACACTTGTAAAAAACTATTACTTCCTTTTCCCATCCTTTGCTGATTTACAACAGGCAAACTCTAGGAACAGTTCCTCCTTTTTTAGTATACCAGTTTGGTTATGTGTGTTTAATGGTCCATTTCTACATTTCTACAACATTTCTCACCCTGGATACCAAAAATATAAACTTAAAAAAAATAAATAAATAAAAAGCAAAAAGTGACATTGTGAAAGTTTCAAAAAGCTGTATGTCACTAAAGGAATTGTGCCCCAAATCCTGTTGGTTCATCCCACTGTAAGCAGCACTACATGCTACTTGCATTCTCAATGTGCATCTCAAGAGTTATTTGGGAGCAACAGGGTCACTCATATTATTCATCTTTGTTGCAAGACTTATCCGGAGAATATCGGTGTTTCAGCTGTAAACATGATTAAATTGCAGCTAATGCATAATAGGTGTATGTCAGTATATCTTTGTGTAAACTTGTTATTCTGCTATTCTGTATTTGGAGCAGTGACAAATATGTTTTATGTTCCCAGTCCCTCAGAGCAGCTGGATTCCCACCTGGTTTGAACAGATCATGGCAATGGGGTACTGTAGATAAGAGCCCATTGCTCCTGCAGCCCAAGCCTCAGTAAAGGTGACAATAGGCTTTCAAAAATCATGTCTTTTTTTTTTTTTTTTTTTTTTTTTCTCCAATATATATGCCCCTCATTGCTTTTCTAGCACACTCTAGTACAGTCCTTCCTTCCTAATTTTTTGAGGTAGCATGAGATCTCTACTTTTCTCAGTTTGAAGCTGTCTTTATTACATACCATCAGGTAAACCCAGAATGTTCTTGGAAGATCATGATATGCTCAGATAAGACCTACATGCCCGTCTCTTTGTATCTAGACTGTGTCTCCTTCTGCAAATAAAGTCCCTGGTGTTTTAACATGATGCAGTTACTAAGTACATATCCCTGCATGTTCCCTGACAGTTTGGAAGAAGAGATGTTTCCCAGAGTCAGGAAAGTGCCCTGAGGGACACTTCTGGTCAGTTTGTCCTCTGCTGTCTAAGCAAGCACATTGTGTTTCCAGCCCTTAGTGGCAGAGCTACTGTTAGAAATCTCTACAGTCCCCAGATCTCCTGCTAAACAGAAAACACACCCATACAAACCAGTTTTCTGTCTCTGACAGATGCTTCTGGAACCATGTTTTTGTACGACATCCATGCAAACAGGAAACCCCTCAAAATGTAGGTCCCTGCCTCCACACAGCTCCTCAACAAGAAGGAATGTGCTCTAGGCCTCTAGGTCTGCTGAGCTATACCAACCATCCATCCAGGCTGTGATGCCTAGAGATATGTAAGCATTACCTGACTTCAGATTTCCAAAAGTACTACTTGTCTCCTACCTGAAAAAGGAGACTCCAGCTCCTCAGGCAGGTGTGGATATGATACTGTGCATTAGAATGATATAATACTTTGAAGACAGAAGGTCATTCCTTCACAAATGAAGGCCTCAGAATACAAACGCAACCCTATATGTGATGGGTTACAACAGGTGAGGAAAAAGCATGAAATAAACCTTTAAACTAGCTATCTCAAAAGAAGTAGATATCTTGCACAAAGTCTTTTCTCCATTCATTGCTGCATCTTGGAAAAGCTGCTGCTTTGCATTTTACTTTTTAATGATTCCACTTTTTATTAGGAAACTGGACAGTAAAGGAAAAATATTATTGGAAAAAATGGCAAGTATCCCTGCAGCTGAGCTCCCCTGTAGTCTACTCAAAACTTGACCAGTACATCTGCTTTTCAAGTCAGAGAAAATCCTCTGTTCCTTACAAGCAAGCTAAAATGGCAAAGGAGCTCCGGGAATCAAAAACACAGCACCACAAGCATTGGCTAGTGCTGGAATGTGAAGCACAGTCCTTGGGAACAGATGGTTTAATACATCACAATAAATCTCTTACCAGCCTTTGCAACATAGTACTTCAGATAAAAATAAGTTTAAGTTACAATCTGTGAACAAAATGCTGTCCTCACAGACAGAGAGGAACTGCTTTTGATATTCCTGAGAGTTGCAGCTCCATTTTAGAAAGCATTTAATTAATTTGTATTTTTAAAGGATCTGATAAAAAGACCCTTCTCATCTTATTTCATAATTATGAAATTCAACCCAACCGATGACTGAATGACTCAATACCAAAAAACCCTAAATAAAAAAATGCCATTCATTGTTTATCCTGCTCACCCAGGACACCTGGAACAGCAGTTCATGATCCACCTGCTTCACAGGCATTAGAGAGTGCAGAACAATTATCACAGCAAAGGAATAATGTCATTTGAGCTACAAGCACTCGTGTTACATACAGCTGACACATCAAAATACCTGCCTTGAGCAACCGTATTTGCATAAGTGAAAGAGCTACAGACCATGACTGTCACAAAGATGTCCTGTCAATTGGACTGCGCTTCCTTCTTCATTAGGTTTGTATCAGAGGCAGTCCAGGGAAAGGGAAGAATGAGGGGAAGGAAGAAAGGTTAGATATTCTGGTTGACATAGTACAGCCGCAGTTTCCAATTTCAACAACTTAAAAATCGTATTTTTAGAATTACCAACTTATAGGTGACTAGGTACAAGACAGTAATTTCTTGATCTAAGGAACATTAACATTCATTTCTAATTCATATAATTTGGCACACATCTTCAATTGCATCTACAATGTTATTCCATCATTTGCTTCATTTCACATGAGTTTTTTCATTTAAAAAATATTCTTGTGCAGTAGGGGTGATGGGTCCTAAGCTCTCTCCAGTGGTATCAGCAGCATCTTATGTCTCCCTTGGAGAAGTTAACAGTGGACAAAGAGTTTGTACCACATAATTTATCATACTCATGAATGCAGTTCATGAACAAACTGCAGCTTTTACAAGTTTGTTTTCTATTTGAAGCTGTCCAATAAATGTTTTGTGCAAACCAATTTCAGCCTACAAATTGCTCATAAACTGCTCACCATGAGTAGTACTCCCAGTATTTGCTACTTGGAATTCAGTAGTAAGCCTTTGGGATTGGTTGGGCCAATCCCATGGCTTGTTTTTCTTTCCTGAACATTGATCCAATCTTGCCAAACTCCAAGCAGAGGAGAAAATGGTAGGTTGACTAGGTAATAAACCAGGATACGGTAGGTTTAATGCCCAAGGAAACTGGCAAAAATATGAAGGTCAGTAAGGAGAGACTAGTAAATGTTTTGTTATTGTTGTTGTTATTTTTAAAGAAAAAAAAAATTGTCAGCTTAGATGTTAGAGATAGAAGAAAACAAAGAGCAGTTCCCAGTCAGGAGCTATGAGCTACATTTATTCTCTCTATTCTTTATTTGGCAGGACAGCTCAAACCAAGAGGAAATTCAGGCTCAATCTGGCCAATTACCAAATTTTCAGTGATAAATAAAGCCATTTCATTTCATCAAATTTTTAAAAGTTACATTTGTCACTACTTGACATACAATAAGACTATGCTCTTACCAGGTTCTTTATTTCAATCATCAGTTCAAAACAGCCAGGTAAGAAAGTAGAAAGGTTTGTGGAATATGGACACTAACTTTTTGACACTTCTTAACAAAACAAAACAAAACAAAGCAAAACAAAACAAAACAAAATAATCTGAAAGTATTCTTTGGCCTTCAAGATGTGTGGATATTGTTTAAAAGTGCTTCAGACTCCACTTTGTAGAAAACAGGAATGCCAAGTACGGAATATCTTATCCTACTTCTCAAATAGTAATTTTAGAATTGTGAGGGGAAAAAAAATGTTATTTCTCCATATTATACATAAGCTTAATCACAGTGCATTTTCCCCCCTTGCTCTAAGGCAAAACAGAAATTTTAGAGAGGACTGAACAGGCATCGATAGTTGGTGGAGGTATGCAGAAAGGCAGGAAAAGTACATAAAGGTATTATTGGTAAAGCAGAATAAGCAAACAGGGACTCAGTAGGAGAATTAGCTGAAATGTAGGTCAGAGCTAAGGTCTTCAAGTCCCTGGAGGCTAGCAAAGAATGTCTAAAACCACAGTAAAGTCACACAGGGGAAGTGTTTTTCAAGGTGTGCTTGTGCGTATGACCACTAATGCTGAAGGAACTTGAATCAACAGTATAATGTAACTGTAATTTGTGTAGTGGGTATTGCAGGAGTTAAATTCTAAAACATTCTGGCATTTGTAATTCAGCACAGAAAATGGTGTTTAACAGGGTCCAAAGGCATTTTATTTCAGCCCTGCAATCATGATTGGAAGAAAAGATAAATTCAGGCCACGTGAAAGGAAATCCAAAAGATCTATACATTTGCTTCATTTGAGATGGGTGGATTTCTTTTGAGACTGGGGACACTTACATGATGCCAAGGCTTCTGCAGCTGGCCGGGTTGTTTGTTGCTTCAAACACAGCAGCAGTCCAGAGCTTCCCAGAGAAGGAAGGGCTCATTCACATTGCAGAACTCTAACCCAGAATCTGCCCTGGACTCAGAGCATTAAACAGATCATATCCTGCCAGTCATGGACAGTTAGTTATCTGTTAGGCATAGGAAATACATGTTGAAGAGTAAAAATAATGCACAGAAATATTTTAATCTTGTGGGATGAGATTTGGAGGAAATCATGACAGTTTTCCAATCACCAGTCATGAAGAGAAAAAAAATCAGCTCCAGCAGAAAATTATCATGAAAAAGGTTGATAGCCTGGAAAGCCAAAGTTGAGAACTGAAGCAAGTGTGAAGTAGAGGCAATACCAATCATTATTCTTCCATCAGTTAGTGGCAACAGCATTGAGAAGCCAAATATTCATCACCTCCCACCGTACAGGTGAACTGTAATTTTGCAGCTTGGAAAAATGTCATCCATCAATTGTATCTTGCATTTCAATAGGTAGCAAAATACTGCCGTCACGTGTGGGCACATACCATAATGTTTTCAATGCGTATCTTTGCACAGATAATTTTATTCTGTAGCATCCAGAGAAATTAAATGAGGTCATATGTGAAATACAAAGCGTTATGTGAAAGCCAGCAACACTTTGATTGCATCAATGCCAGCAAAACATCATACTAACAGCAGTAATAAAACCATTTGTCCAATATTGTTGGATAGACACATTTTCAACTCCTCCGGATGGTAGTTATTGTTCAGAGACTTCTAGAATAATAACACATTCTGCATGTAACTCTGTTAGGAGGCATAAATAGGGAAGAGACGGATGATCTTTCCAACTTTCACTCACTGGAATCTTCTCAGCACTTGGTTTCCATAGTCTATCCATTTCATCTGGTCACTTGGGATGTCAGCAAGCAGTGATGATACAAGTATACAGTCAGGTGCTGCTATTTACCAAGCATCATGTTACACCTATTGCTTGAATAAATCTGAACAGCATCTTAAAGCAAAGGAGACACTGCTGCAGTAACATTGACAGAAGACCTAGCTATTAAGCTGTCTACAGAGTCTAGTATCAGTGAAATGTTTGACAGCCGCAGGGACAAATATGTATTAGCAACATTGCTTAATCCATGTTTCAAGGGCAGAATTGAAACCATGCCTTCACCCTATGCAGGCACAGATTGCTGGAAGGATACTGTCGTAAATAATAGTGCTGGAGGCCATACCATTATGCACCTCCTCTTCTCCCTCATCCTTCCACTTAGCTCCCCTAGGCCAAGTATATCTCATAAAGCAGAAGATGCACAAGCTCCTGGAACATCAGAGAGTGCAAAAGAAGTAATCACAGCATACCTATAGTTCCTGGGTCTTCCTTTATCAGCTCAGAGTGGGGCAGTACCTCCCAGGAAAAACTCAATTTGTCTGTATCATGGGAAGAATCTGTCCATTATGAAAGGTCTATAGGTGTCATGGGAGACCTTTTCATATGCTGGGAAGTGAGAAGTTGACTTTCGAAAAGATATGCTCTAGTTCAGACAGGAATTAATTCAGCAAAGCCTATGGCCTGTGTTAAGCAGGAGGTCAGATTTGATGATCACAGAGGTCCCTTCTGGCTTTATAATCTATAAAGGCTAACCACTTTAAGGGGAGAAGGAAAAAAAAAAAGACAAAGAAATAAACCAATACTGGTATTTTAAACCTCCAAATTCCCCACCATCCAATATGTTCTCAGATTTCATTTTAAGGTATGTTTGTGGCACTGAGACATATCGAAGAAGTGGGCTTAATGAAAACCACTGCATAGAGGACCTCTTTCTTAAGGGAGTAATTGGAAAAGCTTAGCAAATTACACATGCAACATGCAGGTGACTCTAAATTAGCCTAATGGAGGAGACTGCAGAGGAATCCATCAATCAACATTCTTACAGGAAGGTGAAGAAACCAAGTGTTGTGCTTGTATTCCTATTCCCTTTTTCCTCACTTCCCAAATGTTATATAAAAGATTTTCTCTGCTCTCTACTTGAATAATTTGGCAGAAGGTAAGAATTGTGCAAATCTCTGTTCTGTGAGAGCTTTTTCTGAAGCTTTGATTCACCTGGGTTCATAAATCTCTAGGTTTTGATTTGAGGTTTAAGGCCACGTAAGCTACAAAACTGCAAACCAATCTCACATTAATAGCATGCAAAATTGCAAAATTACAAAGCCATAAATGGATTTACATTTGCAACTTAGGAACAATGGTCTGACTTTCCCATTTGTAACAAAAATCTACAGTCAGGCACATATTGCTCTACATCCACGGCACTTGTGCACACAGATAAACATGCAGCCGATTTACTTGCTGGAAATTTGTAGTGAATCTGAAGAGTGAAAGCTCATAGAAAGAAAACAATTTGGAGAATATTCTTTCTCAAAACACCCTTCATCTTAGGCTTCTAGGGTTTTTCACTTTTATTTTCTCTTGTAGGAGTGAATGCTAAATCAAATAAAATCCACACCATGTAAAACAGGAAATCATTCAGGCTATTAAGACTGTAAGGCTTGTGTTTATATCAGAATATTTAAACAGAAAATACAATTGGGTAACTTTTTTTTTTTTTGGCACTAATTTCATAATAGAAAAGGTCTTTTCAAGAAAAAGTCAGGAAAGAACCATTGTACTGAAATCACACTAAGTATTATGTTTACATATCTTCACTAAAAGCAGTGTTAGCAAACTGCATTACAAAAATAGTAAATTTATCTTCATTTGAAAGGGAATATCTTTGTGAAGGTAGTCATGGTGGCTGAAAGGGGCTATTTCACTTTGATAAAAGTGATTTGGCAGGGGAGGGACACGGTAAGGCATTTACTTATAATTTTCCATTTCACACCTGAAATGCAGAGTAAAAGGTCTATCTCACTTTTGTCAAAGGACTGACTTTTGAGATCTTCTCTTTATGTAAACCATGTGGATGTTCCATCATTATGTCTGCAGAGACAAGTATGTGTCTGTTCTCTTGTCATCATCATCATTCCTGGTTATTCTGGTTAACAAAGAAGGACGCTAGGCTTGAACTTCATTATCTTAAGCGTTAAGCTTTGCCCTGAAGCTGGGCCCCAACAAGACTATTTCATGTGTCACAAAACAGCAACTTTCAGGTTAACTACAATCCCCAGAAACTACAAAACAGCAGCAGTTAGAGATACAAAGTAGTGGAAATATTCATACCTAGAAATGGTCCAATTTTCAAAGGGAATTAGGAGCATAACAATGCAGGTAAGCAGAGACAGTTTTGAAAATCCCACTCTTAAAGACTTTTTTTTTTCTTTTTCCCATGAGATACATGAAAATTAGGCACATAGAGCAAGATCCTCAAAAAGGCTAAACATTTTTTTATTTATTTTTTTTTTTTTCCAGCTTTTTTTCTCCTGCTGAGCTGGGTAGGGGTTCCTTCACCTCCTATCATGCTTAAAGGACACCCCATAAAGAAGCACCATTGTTTGTAACTATACAGATCTCAGTAGTTCCTCCTGTCCTGGGCAGGAGTTCCAAAACAGCTAATCCTTGCTTTTAGATGTGGCAGTTCATGTGTAGCTTGCTAGTGAAACTACTACCCTACGGTTCCCTTTGCCACGCAGTTTGCAAGGATCACATTCTGTCTGTCACATCAGTGTTCAAGGATTCTCTTATACTACCTGGTGCTAAATATAGGGGGAAAACAGACAGCATAGGTAGCAATGCACTGACTGCTCAGAAAGCATCCCCTGACCAGGGAAAGCTATCCCCTGACCCAACTCTCTGCAGAAGGGAAGAAGAAGCATGAACAATTCTTACCTGCAAATGCAGCCTCATTTACCACCTCCCAGGTGGTAAAGAGCCTCCATATGCAGCAGCTTCCTGCTGCAGCCAGATAGCTTCACAACCAGAACCCAGTCAGCTTTACAAGCATCCATCAGCAGAAATTCAGGCACTCTGTGGCAGGGTCTGTATGTATCAGAAACACACAATGGGTACCTTTACTGCTTCCAGGGTCTGGCAACAAAGCTGCTGCAGTTCTGGAGAGATGAGTGAAGCTTCATCAGCTAGACAAGGGCACCAAGAAATTTCTAAGGCCTAGAGCTTTGCCTTTACTAGTGACACTGAGAATCCTAAGGCAAAGGCAATGGTCTTTCCTGCTGTAATTTTAAACACTAAGTTATTTATTCCCACTTGGAACAGAGCTACTAAACACAGTATTTAAAAATTACTTTGTCTTCCTATATGAGAGCTCCCAATGGTTTTGGACCTGTGAAGCAACATTGAGAAACATCTGCCAAAAACCTCCCTCAAACCAGGAAGCATTAGGAAAAAAGTCTCAATCCCTCAGTATTTGTAATTCACAGAAGTTTGGCTGAGTCTCCAAGCCTCTGGATGCTTACGTGAACTGGAATCACTGATCTTTTTAAGAATTCACTTCTCCCTCAGAAACACTTAAAACACTCCAGTCTTGCTGCTCATTTGAACTTAGGTAAAATCTAACAATTTCTTGTCCCCACCATAGCTTCATGCCACCAAAGGCACATCAATAGCACAGATAGGCTCCTAGCTGGCATGCATGGGTAATGGCAGACCTCTTGGCACGGACTTCAGTTCAGGCTGTGAGATCTCACCAGGGATCTCAGGCATGTGCTCAGGTCATTGGTCCCTGCTGAAGCCCATACCAACATGTGTTCACTCCTTTTGCTAAAACTCAGGCATTAGTGGATCAGGAGTAAACCCAAGTGGATCAGGAGTAAACCCAAGTTGTTTTGTGATTGTTAAGGAGGACTAGGTCTTGGCCAGCTGTGCTCTAGCATCATCAGCCAGCTTCGCCTTCTAAGAGTGGCAAAGTTCTGGCAAAAATAAATATATAAATAAATAAGGTAGCAGTCAGCAAGAGGGAGACAAGCAGAGAAGAAGGCTTTGCCCAGGGGCAGGCTGAGAGAGGCTGATAATGGATGACTGATGATGGTTACCTGCAATTTTTTACTTCCTGCAAAATGATAGATGCTGGCCAAGTCAGCCCCACAGTGCCAGAGTGCCGTGGAGCCAGGCTGGAAAGCCAGCCCGCAAGCAGACCTCAGCCTCCTCAGCAGGCAGATGGTGGCATGTCCAGCTGCAGGAGACGAGATGCCCTGGGCACCCATAGGGCACTTTGCATGCAGCAGCTTCTTGTGCCATGGCCCCTCAGCAGGAGAGGCCAGGGGGAAGGAATGGCAGGAGGTAGGGGAGGAGGAGAAAGGCATGTAACAAAAGTGATTAATGGGTGGGTGCTGAGAGGAAAGTTTGCATATTCACTTGGAGAGGAGAAAGGATGTTCACTAGCTTCCTCCATGACAAATGCAGGCAAGAAACAGGAAGGAAAGGACTATTAATCAGTGGCACAAGCAGATATTTCTTTTTCCCTCAGGAGGAGCTGGCCTAGGTAAACTGCTCAGAGCAGTTGTTTCCAGCTTGCCCTTTTCAGTGTGCCACTCGGCAGGCCCCACTGGTGTCTGCAATGAGCCAGCACCCTTTAAACCCAGCTTCTCCTTCATCTCCTCACACAAAGAGGAAAACAGTCCTAAAGACAATGTATGAGTAAAAGCCCTCATCTTCTTGTTCCAGCAAATGTTATTATTCACAGTGCACCTTACAAGCATGGCTACCTGCCAGTCAAACAAATACCACTCTACCGAGTCCCCTAAACAGCCATCTGATCCTTTCCTAACTGTTGTTTAGAGTTGTTTAGGGGTGCCCATGGAGTGATGATTAACAGCTCCAGGCACTCTGCAAGCACTTGGAATATGCATTTCTTACTAGTAGGGACATTTTTTCCTTCATATTTTTATTGGTTGTGTTTTATTAGTCACATTGCTCTTCAGCCTCCCTGCAGCATTGGCAGCAATGCCATTAGCCTGAGATGAAGGTGCATGTCCTCCCTTCATGGCTGAGGTGAGGTACCACAATAAAAGCAATATCAATAAACAGTACATTGCAGAAAATTAATAAGCGGTATACTGATGAATTGTTGGCAGCTAGTAGTGACTACAGAATAGGTAACACACTTAATATCAAGTCATTTCTTGTTTTGGTTTCCAAGAATGTGTTTAGGAGTCTTGATCGCATGCAGTAAAACAGACCAGGGAAGGTATACAAATATTAAGTGAAGTCCAAGCACATTAATTACTTAGTAAGTACTTGTAATTATCTGACATCTAGAGCACCTTGCTTGATCTAAAATGTAGTGTTACTCCCTTGCATCAGTCGCAAAAAAACATTGTGGAAACATTGGTGCTGTGTGATAAAATATTCCACTCTTTTACCCCAGAATCTCAAAGAGCCCTACAGCAAGCCGAGGACTCAGCACATGCCAAAAGGTAAACCTTTCTATACCCTTTTTACAGGTGGGCAAACAGAAGCAAAGACCCCCAGAAGGCCTTACAAAATTATACACCGAGATAGAAATGGAAAGCATCATCCTGCACCAACACTCTCATATGGGAATAAGGACATCCAGCTTTTAATTCTTTGCTTTATCTTAAGGTTCATTTCAACATATCTAAAATAAGGATAGTAGTACACATCATCATACGTGCAAAAATCCTACACAACACAAATTAATATGTCATCCACCAAAAAGGCACTTCCATGTCACTAGTATCAGAGTTAGATTGTAAGCCACAGACATCACTGTGTTCACTGCATACAGGAGGGCAGTTCTGGGAGGCAAATTCTTCAGGGTTTAGGACAACTTTTCCTTACACACAGGTGCAGAACAGAGTGTAGGCAGGGTCTGATTCTTCTTTGTATTTCTAGATGCTGCTGCAACCCAGCCATGAAGAGCACAAGCATGCACACAGCATTCTCCATGTACAATAGCTGAGGCATAAAAAACATAGAGAATATCATACACCACCTCCAGCTTTGCAGTGAGAAATAAGGGGTACCACTACACGACTTTTTTTTTTTTTTTTCCAGAACTTTATGGAATACTTTATGGCTCACTGTTTTTATTACGTTGTTTAAAGTTATGAAGAGAAAAATTATATGGAGGAAAGAAAAGAGGATAAACATACATCCAACCATGCTATTAAAAATAAATAAATAAATAAATAAAAATCACCTGATCCTTACCAGAACTTTCCTGAATAAATTGTTAAAAAGGAAAAAAAAAAAATATGTACAACATCCCATCCAGATGGTAGTTCCAGTGCTCCGTGGTCAGCCTGTTTATTAATGAACATCTGTTTTCCCTACAAAACAGTGTGGACTTTCTACTATAAATTCTCCTTTCACATATTTCTTGGAAAATGACATTAGGAGTAATTCACTGTCACATAGATAAGCCAAATTTATTTTTAATTTTAGATACTGCATATTAATTATAGCATTTCTGTCACTCACTAGATTATTGATGTATTTGTAAAATCTATAGTTGAATATTGAAAATCTAAAAATATGACTGTCTTTGAAGATGTTTGTCTCCAGTCCCCTTAGTTGTCCTTTCCTTTTAGCTCTCTGCACAACTGGATGAACGTTCCTGGTAGAAATGATAATGGACATCAGACTTCAAAGCACTACAGATATAGTGCTAGAGTTCCCTGAAATAATCAATAGACTTGAGCGCATCACTGTCTGGTCATGGACACTTTTGGAACAGAAAAATGGCTTAATTGTAATTCGAGGTAAGTTTCTTCTTAATTTTAACCATATCTTACCATTTACTGAATGCTATACATTGAATTATACAGAAAGACTGAGATTTGGTAATCTGAGAGGCAATTAAAATTTGGAAACAGACCAAAGCTACAAGTACATCACCATATGTAGGGCAATACTTTAATTACAAATGAGAACGTGATGGAAGATTTCAGTCCAGTCTCAGGATTTTGAAACACCACAAACTAAAGACATTGAAAGGAAATGCAAACATTTTAAAAATAAGGTTTAGATTTAAATGCAAAAAAACTTAGTTTTCTATTAATGATATGCATCTTTAAGGACAAGAGCATAAAGATCTGGAAGCTCTTCTAGAACATTTCTTTTCTCAATACAATGGCTGTTTTTAAACTCCAGTGCAGAACAATAGTACTCTTACAATATCTTTCCTTTTGTGCTCTGACATTACTTTAAGAAAGAAACAAGCTTGGAGTCTGCTGGTATACCTGCTTATGCAGAAGTCTCAAAACCATAGAGAAGTGACTTCTGTTTATTTTAAACAGAAATGTATGTCTGTGCCTCTGTGTGTGTGTGTGTGTGCGCATCTGTGTGTACAAGCGTGTCTTTGTTTCTGTGTTCATCCTGATATACAAGGTACATGGCTATCTGCAGTTCAGTGGCTGTGGTATCACTATGACACATGACAGATCAAAAATGTGTGAATGAACAGAATACTGCTGGAAGCCACTGTTGCTGGAAGCCATAGTAGTGAGGGCAGTGAAACTGTGCTATTTAGAAACCATGGTTCCTTGTTAGTTTCAAACTATGCAGCATGACGAGAATCAAACTAGGCTTTCCACATCCACCAGTGTGGTGACCATTACAGTTAAAAATTATAAACAAGTTTTTTGTTTGTTTGTTTTTAAAAAAAGGCAACTAAATGAATGAGATGAAAGCCAGACATTGACTGTGTTGTCCATCCTGCAGTCTGCTCTTCCAGCAAGAGCATGGATGTTCTTATAGGAAATAGGTCAAAGCAGAGCAATACTGACCTCAGAAGAGGAGACCTTGGGAAGGGAATTTGGCTTTCAACTGAGAATGTGTTTCCCTTTTTCTGACTGCTTTCTGTCAGCGGTAATTAGGATTGACATGGCAGGAGCTGACTGACCTCATACAAGCAGGGAGGGACCTGCTGGAGGCCCCAGTGGGCTCAGACACTGAGCAAGCCCTGGGCACCCCACAGCAGCAGCCAGGAAGCTCCCACTTTCCCCATGCAGTTGCCATCCGCTCACCTGGGAGAACTGCACTGTCCAACAACGAGCTGCTTGGTCGTGGACAAAAGCCCAGCCCCTGGTGTGAAGTTGTTGCCAGAGTAGTTTTGGCATCCAACCCTTCAATCTGAAGTGAAAGTGCTTGTTTAAAATGTTTATTTAAAGATCCACATGCCCCAGCCTGCACCTACAGAGACCTAAGGAGCCAAATCAAGCCTGGATTGCATTTATCTTCTTACTACAAGCACAAAAGAGGGTTTAAATTTCTGGTCTTAAATGCTTCTAAAACTGCAAGTGTAAAACCACACAGAAACATCCTCCAAGGCTTGCAGCCGAGTCACGGAGCAGAAACTGCTCGGGTCTGTTCCAAGTCCATTACAGATGACACAAGTCATATCATTTTTCTGTGCCTCACTGCCACCTTTGGACTCCTCTGTTCAGGCAGTAAACAATTTCCAGAAGGAATCATCTCTGACTGTGTCTGTGCTGCTCTTAGTTCAGCATAGCTCAGCTGAGGAGGTATTGTAACTATGTGTTTCTCTGCTGCAACAACAAGTCTCTAATTATAAGCTTAATTGAATGGCCTCAGAAAGGGGGCAGAACATCATCTTCTATGTATATACATTTAATACAAATGGGGCTGGGAGAAAGCATTGTTCCAGTTAGCAGCTTTCAGAAAAAATTAAACACAATAGAGTATTTGGGGATTTTTGGAGTGAGCTCATGACACCCATGCACTGCTGCATCTGGGAGACATGCATTTTAAGCCCCAAGGTTCTTTCAAAAATCCTGTCTGCAGTAGTTATCGCTGTTTTATCGCCAACTGAAGGAGCCCTTTTCAACTTTAGGGGAAGTCAGTGTCATCTACTGGATAACACAGTGGCCTGGAACTGCGCAGACTTGCCTCTAATCCCAGCTCTGCTGTTAGTTGGCTGAGACAACCTTGAGTACATCACCTCACTCCTCAAAGCTCTTACTCCCCATACACAAAATGGAGACCTTGACAGTTACTTCATTTTTAAAGAACTTCAAAATCTACTGTGAAGATGTCTTAGGTAACAGCCACATATTATCATTAATAACTCATACTCCTTATGCAATATTCTCTGTGCCAAAGATGGAAGTCATTCAATTTGCAGAATCTGCCATTAATTGCTCTCTTGCTGTTAAAAAAAAAAAAAAAAAAAAAAAAAGAAGAGCTTGAAAAAAAAATGTAATAGGAGTAGTGGGGACAAAATCAAGACTAGCTTTCATGTGAGACTGGTTGAATTTATTATTGATGCAATTGCCTACAACAGAATGAAGGTAGGTCCGCTGACCAAAGGAATCCCTCCCCGTACTCTTTCAGGGGTGTCCTAAATGCTCTTAAAAATTACAGAACTCTTTTCAGTTCCTCAATCACCAGGTCTCTAATTAAGCTGAAAAATATTTTGACCCTTTGCTCAGTTTCAGTATTCTTACTCAAAATAGCATAAGGTATTTTAATTACACGTAGATTTTAAGATGTGGGTTTCTTTTTTCCCTTTTTCACTGGCACCTTGAAATTACGAAGTACCAGGAAGCAGAAAAACAACATAACCTCTTTGCAGGGTTCTGTTTGTCTGTTTGTTTGTCTGGTTTTTGTTTTGTTTTTCTTTTAAATGAAGAAGGTTAAAAAAAAAAACCTTGTATGTACAAAATGAACATTTGGTAGGTAAGGTGTAAGCACTTCTCTTTATTCCATAATTGTAAGAGAAACGTTCTTTAATGTGCAGTAATAACATTCAAGCTATGCTATTTTGCAACAAATAATAATATACAACAGCGTGGGGCATGATAGCTAGCAAAGTTTTTCCAGCTAATGTGTTGCCCACATCTATCTACCTTATTTTCCAGTGCCTTGGCTTTTTAATCCAGCCTTTTTTGCTGGAAATCTGAGGCTGAGTGGAGCAGTAGTTACTTACCTTTTTAAGGAAAGAATCTGAAGCAAGACTGCTGAGTATCTCAAATCATTTCCATACAGAGCAGTGTATAATAGATTTCTTTTTCTTGTTTGTTTGAGTCAAATAATACTCAAAGTACAGAAAAGCTGGAGATGTGACTACTTGAATCCTTTAGTCCTGAAAAGCCCTAAGTTGTTTCCAAACTTGCACAATGTTATGCAAACAGGGGGGGAAACTGTCAGAAAAAAAAATGCAGAGGTCATCAAGACCCAGCAATGTGCATCAGTTTTTCTCGCAAATGAAGGAATAAATTTATCATTGCAGAGGTTGCATTAGTTACCGTAGACATGCACCATTTCCAAGATTTCTCGGGGGGTGAGAATACTGCGTATCAGAGCCAGCTTCTCCATTAGGCTTTTAACCGCAATGCTTCCTTGTTTTGTCGATGAGGAGTTAGATTTAGAAGCATAAGGAGGGGAAGCAAGCCCGCACAAAAAACACCAACTCTCTAGCTAAATTAAACTAAAACCTAGGTGAAGCCTCAGTGGGAAGCCTGCTGCACAAACTGGATCTCCAAATGCAGAAAAAATTAATTATGTGATGCACAGCAATGAAGTAAGCAACACCTTGAAGTTAACCTGGGCAGAGCTATTGATTCAGCAAGAAAAAAAAAAAAAAAAAAAAAAAAAAAAATCACTTTGCTTCACCCTCTCTGTTGTTCTAATGTTAGTTTGGACTGTTGCCTGACCATTTCCAGCTAGCATTTTGTTCATCTGCAGCTGTTCTAAATGTGCAGTCTTCCCCAATAGTTCAAATAAAAACTGATCCCATCTGAGTTAATATGTTGGTTTTGTTGGGGAAATGTGCATGTGCAAAAAAAATATATATATATATATCTTGCTGTAAACACAGTAGAACAGACTTTTCCACCAACCTGGAGCTCTGAAGTGGACAACTTTCAAGGCCTCCAGGGCAGCAAATAGAATTGCCCATGCAGTTTTACCTACCTCTGCTCCAACAGTGTCAGTAAATCACTAGTAACTGATGACTGTTCTCTGACCCAGAGAAGTCTCATCTTGCCCCATCCTACAGAGTTTTCTGCTATCTCCACTTCTTTGTGCTGTGTAAATGGGAATGCTGTGTAAGAAAGATGATTTGGGTTGTACACAAGAGTGATGCAGGGAGCACACCGTCTACCTGACTAGAGTAGCCTGCTTGAATTTTAGAGAATTATTTTTAGGTAGTTTGGTGGCCTGAGAGAGGGCCTTCTTAACAGCAGTGCCCATTTTGCTGTTCAGAAACCCTGTGAGCCCCAAAATTTTGCTTACCAAGAAAAAATCTGTTTCAGATTTGCTCTGCTCATCACAATCAGTCCCTAAGTCAGCACAGCTCCATACTGAGAACTGGTGCTGCTAGTGCACACAACACATGCCTCTGCAATCACTGTTGCCTCCTCATTCAGCCCCAGTCTGCCAATTGTAAAAGATTTGGATCTGGGCAGCTTTAGCCACCCAGGCATCTGTTCAGTTGAATTGTCTTGAATGATAGACCCCTGAATTACCTGGGAGGAAGCACAGCCACAGGACTCTCTAATTGAGGGGTTCCTGGTTCCAGAATTTTTATTTCCCTCCTTAGTTTAGCAGAGCCAAGATTTATTGACCTTCAAGCCGTGCTGCAAAACCTTGCTGTTGTTCTTGGCTTTTCCTGAGGAGGCTATGGAGGCAGACTGAGGCACTATGGAACTTTCTGCTGGAGTACTTTTTCAGATGCTGAGCTATTAAAGTCTCTGCATTTTATAATGATTGCTGTTGTGTCTGAAGTTTCAGTCGACTGCCTTTATATAAACCAAAAATAATCAATCAATATATTGTTCTTTATGAACAATGATAAAATCCCATTATTTGTTAGTGGCTCATCTTTTTACTTCAGCTTCCACTGTTTTACAGGAACATGAAGAAAATTAAGATACATTTAAAAGAAAAAATTTACCTTTTGCTTATTTGGCAGGCTGTATGTAGAAGGTTCTAATCAACTTTCTCTTTTTGTGTCCTCTACTTTGCAACAATGAAGACAAAGTAAAATTTTCCACTGTCTTAATTAGGAAGAAAACAACTTTGTCGCAGAATGAAAATAAGGCCCTCCTCCCCTCCCCACCAGCGCTGCAGAGTCCTTTCAGCTGACTCACACAACAGGCCTGGAAGAGCATGATCTCACTTCACAGAAGGTCTTAACAGCTGACATCTGGCGGATTGAAGTGTGTCAACACTAAGGCATTATTCTTTAGGGTAGGAAAAAATTTACAGTAATGAGGCTGGGATGAGGATACAAAACCCTAGGTATGGTGATGTATTATTTCACTTCAAGAAGAAACAAAAATGTAGGCTGATTCCCTGAAAAGTTTTCCTAGGAGTAAAGTCTGTTAGACTGTGAAATAGTTTTAGAACAGAGAGAGTCTGTAGTAAAGGAAAAAGAGAAGTAGTCCAAAAAAACATGAAGCCCATTGAAGGCTTCTGTGGCATTTACTAATTCTAGGCAAAAAGCAAACTGAGATAGATTCTTAAGAGGGGTGAGACTCAGTACTCTAGCTTTCAGCTATCTTGGCACCTAATGCAAACGCCAGCTACAGGTCAGGTGTCAGTAGTTGCCTACAGATGGAATTCAAAGAAGCCAGAATTGTCAGCCAAAAAAACTAAGAGAGCTTGAGGGATTTTTGCCCATAAGCAAAAGAAGTGGCATTAAACCTGCTTTTCAAACAGTATTGAAGCTTGGCATTTCTTTCCCCTTGGGATATGCAGCCATGTAAATCTCCATGGAGCATGGATGTCCAAGAAACAAATAAGAAATCCAAGCTCAAATCATTCCTTTGCAAGAGTGGGGTTTGACTCTCCCATATCCCAGTTGGCTGCTCTAAACAACCTATATTAATTAAGCCATAAGAGTTAGGTATAATTACATACATATTATATTTTCTGAGCAGTTTAATGCTTTCAAAGCATGACTACCATATTAAATCCTAGTTGCAGATATAGCATGTTAGCCCGATTGGGCTTAGGCACAGGAAGAGCCCAAAGTGCCTTCACTCTATCAAGACAGATGATTTTGCATACAGTCAATAACAGAAATAGCCAAGAATCCACATAAGAAATCTAAAGGTATCTCTAGCACCAGAGAAGAGCTTTGAGTATTAATGTCAGACATAAATATCTAAAGAGACATTTAGTCACATAGTTTCTCCCCCTCCCAAAGTTACAACGGTAACAAACAAAAGCATAAATCCCTGAAACAGTATTGCTTTCCTGATTTCTACTTTCAACGTTAACATTTGAATTTGGATTATCCATAACAGAGAATTTTCCCTTGTTAAAAGGCTCTGTACACCCGTGAGCCATCTCTGACCTTCTGTCCCTCTCAACAGCAAATTCTGTGGCCATGACAAACACCTTGGCAGTAAGTACTGTTTGAGCTTCAGTTTCTTCAGCTCAGTAGTTTTGCTCCAAAGGGGAAGCAAACTACCAGGAACACTGTAAGTAGTTTTCCCATCCCTAATGCTATGCTCAGCACAGGACTTTTCTAGAACACAATGCTTCTCAGAACTGGTTTGAGACCTGGAGTGGAAGTGCATTACAGGGCATTAAATATGAAGTGGACTACGAAAACAATAAGGATATGACCAACAAGAAATTTGACTGGTCTTAATATATAATACTATATCATTATGACTTCAGGTAGCCAGTTCAATTAAATACAGTTAAGTGCTTTAGTGACAAAAACCAGAAAAGTTAGTCAAAGTTGTCATTGACTTTGATGTCTATTTTTAACATGCTCAGTCCCTTGGTGCAACTAGGTTGTTGCAAGTTAATTAATGACTGCTTAAATGTAAAGAGCTTTACATTTCCTTTCATTTAGGAAACATATTACATTTCAAGGGAAAACAGAAAGCTCATCAACCTGAGTTATCCAAAATGATTCAGAGCAAAATGTAGACACTGAGACAAAGCCCACCATTAATATAACAGAACAAGGACATTGAGTATGACTTTGTTTGGAAAGGGAAGCACACCATTCCCAGTGAATAAACTTAATCATTTTGCTAGGCCTTTTTTTTCTCTCCATGAGTTACCTGTTAAGTCCCAGTTGCTTCAAGTTTGCTTAATGTACCCCTTGGATTCTTCATAAACATATGGCACAAATATTAATGAGTCGCTGTTGCCCCAGTGTAATTGGTCATCTAACCAAATGGCTCTGTTTGCATTCCTTGATTGGATTACCTCATTTTCTTTACAGAAATGTCTAAAAATTGATTGGAACTTGGTTTCTTTCAGGAGGTTTTTTCATTACCAACACCACCTTCGCCCAAACCACCTACCAACTCCTCATCCTTAAAATGATTTATTAACCCCTATGTTCCTCTGCAACAACTCATTCTCTACATCCAGTTAAATTATCAATCTATAGTAATGAGCATGGAGGCTTTAGCCTAAACCACTTGTGAATTTTATTTGTATTCTTATGAAAAAAAAAAAAAAAAGCTTTTTCTCTTTAATAACTTCAGTTGCTCAGCTAAATATTCATAAATAATGGACTAGAAGACATTGTAAATGCCAACAAAACAAGGTGGGATTTTTTGTTGTTTGGAGGGGGTGTTTGTGTTTTTGTTGTTGTTGTTGTTTGTGTTATTTTGTATATTCATCCTGCTGGAGGCAAAAGGAACCCCTAGCATCTATAAAGATCTGAACCATACATTCCTCCTAGAGTTAAATGCTAATACTTTTAGATAAACTGGACTTATGTATAATAACACCATCTGCGGGATTCTGATAGTGTTGGGGGGAAAGATTAATTTATCTTGCATTTTAAATATAGATGGCCTCTGGCATCAAAATCCAGATCTAGCTTTTAGCCACCCAGTTATCAGAGAATTCCACATTCAGGGTACTGCATCCCTCACCAGAATGTTTCCATAATACCAATGGGCATGTGCTATGAGGTGATGTAGTGGCAGCACAGAGCAGTCCCTCCTCCCCAAAGCAGGCAGCATGTCCAGATGGATCACAATGCAGAATTCCCCCAGTAATGGTAAGATCTAAGAGTTAAGGCTGGATTTAATTTCTAGGTTTTTAATTGTCACATCACATAGCATAAGCATCTCACCATATTTGTGATCAATTGAGTAGGTAGCTTTACTTCTGGAACAAAGGCCTGCAGGCACAGGAAATCTACACTAAACAGACTATGTAATGCATACATACATACATACATTACCCACCCTAAACCTGTTGCCATGCCTTTTCTTTCACCTCACTTCATTCAGCATGACTTGTACAGCATTACCAAAGGAGATATACCTAGGACAGGAGCCCACATGAGCCACGGTGCTGCATTGTCCCTTGCTCAGTATTATACTTCATACGCTACAATTTTTTTTTTTTCCAAAGTATTGGTGCAACCTGGAAATTAAGTGTTCCATATGATAATGCAAGGAAGACTGGTTAAAGGACACCCTTCAAACTTCACAGCAGCAGCCTATAGGGAAAGGAAAGGAACTCTGAGACTTTAGGTTTTGTTTCTAAGTCTTGTTGTCTTCCATACATCTCCTCCTTTACCCACCTGAACAGTGACTGTAGATGGTATATATCTCATTAACGAAATGTAAAATGCAACACAAATACTTGCAGCAGATAAAATTAACATTGAATTCCATCTATAACATTTTATTAATTCTAAGTTGCTCAACCATTTCCTAATGAACATGAAGATAAGTTTTATTTGCCCTTCCAGAAGAAATAAAACACTGGTTTCCCCCCATGAAAACCAAAATCAATTTTGCTAAGACAAGTCCAAACAAAAGTCAGTTATCACAAACCAACATTTCCTTCCTGTGACCTTTTAACTCATTCATGACATCCCAGCCTGTTTCATTAAAGAAGTCATATTCAACCTGTAAAGGAAGGAAAAAAAATGTCATGCTTCAGTAATGAATTACTGCATATGCACAAAATGATCAAATGAAAGATAATTCATGAACACAAGCTCTGCTATTTATTAACTTCTAAGGGTTTCTGTAAAGTTGTAAACCAATATTCTTTTAATATCAATTTTTCACTTAGCACCTACGATTTGCAGGTGTGATAAAGCTGGGCCTATAAATAAATTGCATAAAATTCTTTACATTCATCTCTTAGTTGAACATGTGGGTTGCACAGGAAAAATAGCTGCTGTTCTTGCCAGATAGGACACTGTACACTTTTATATACGATGCATGCTTTGGAAACATATGCAAGCTAATTTATGAACTGGAAGCAATATAACCATGTTAGTGTCACCAGCACAATCAAGGTGAATTTGCTCCCTGTTGCCTGAACTTCACTCAGGTACCTCCCTGCATCACTCACCATAGACATACTGCACAGCTGCACACACCTTCTGTGGCATGCTACAAGGTGTCTGAGCAGCAAAGCCAGTAAATATATGCAATTCTGTAAGAAGAGGGATTAAAAGACACTCAGGAAAGGATTCTATACATGTGAGGCAATATCACGTATGTGTGAGTACTATGTGTGAACTTGATACATGTCAGGCAGCATCATTTAAGAAGTGTGTGTGCCTAAGAATTTTCTCTAAATAGCCAAATATATCTGTGTATCCTGGCCTGTGTATCCACCCCAGGCTTCCACTCTAGGTCTCCTGAAGGCACAGATTCAGAAACAGATGCACCCCCATTTATTAAAACACCACATTTATGGCGGGAAGGGAGGGGAACAGGAATAAATAACAAGAAAACCTTCCCCTCTTAACACAACAGTCTTTAAGAATCACTTATTTTCAACTCTTAGAAACGCTAAAAGCCTTTCTTAGTTGCAGAGTAAATGAAAAGGATGCTATGGAGCAGGGGAGTTCGTGAAGATAGCAAGGACTAGAGGCAGGGAAGAGGAGTGTATTTGTATTCATCACTCTTGGTGTTATGCATTACTGTTGCTTTAGCTTGGTTGAAAATGTCCATGCAAAAGGGTTGGGGGAAGCCTCCTTGTCCCCGCTCCTGCCATGGAGCCTGGCATGAGGAAGGATGTGCAGGAGGAGCCTGGCAAGAGGCCTCTGCATGCCAGGTTTTGACTATGTGAGCCCAGGGAGAAATCCACAGGCGACTACGGGGAGGTGAGAAATCACTCCTGACAACACATTTTACCTGGCAGTCCAACATTGTTTATCAGTATAATAAAAAGTGCCAATATTTACCACCTGTCTAAAATATGCAGTAATAATAAACACAGTTACAGGGCATATTATGGTCAATGATGAGATATTAATTTATACCACTGGAAGGAGGGGAGGAAGGCGAAGGCTACAGTGCCTTACAGGGAGGTGAAGCTTGCTGTAGATGAGGCCAAGGCCTTTTCTCCTCTGATGAGAACAAATGGAAAATTTCATTTTTTTTGTTTGTTTGTTTCTTTTTGCTTTTTTTGTTTTTAGTTTTAAAATAAGATCCCTGTTGATCTGATCAAGTTACAGAAAACAAATGGCCAGGATATTACCTTTCAGCTCCTATGTCAACTCCTAATGTCTGCATGACAGTGTGTGTTGATTTTATACAGAATTAAAGATAAATTAACTCAGGTTTGTCAGGACAGCAGGGGCTCCCCACAAGGTCCATCAGAGAAGGGCCTGTCAGCCTGTCCCCATCCCACTACCCCACCAGGATCAGAGCAGCTGGGGACACCAGAGCAGCCCCAGTCCCAGGCACTGGGCACCTCCCTGGGGAAGGAGAGAGGCCAAGGCCAAGCCTGGAAGCAGACCCATTGCTAGGCCTGGCTGGGCAGGGCCCATCAGAGAGGGTAGGGCTGTGGGTAGCTGGAGGCCAGCCCTGCTGGGGCCTTGCTGGGGCCCCAGAGCTGACATGGCGGCCTGGGCCATGTTGGAGACCCAGTGACCAGGCAGGGACAGG
This sequence comes from Oxyura jamaicensis, assembly GCF_011077185.1. Lineage (NCBI taxonomy): Eukaryota > Metazoa > Chordata > Aves > Anseriformes > Anatidae > Oxyura > Oxyura jamaicensis. Next base: position 97,413,850 of record NC_048894.1, on the reverse strand, counting down.
CAGGGCTGCCAGTGCCTCAGGGCCATGGTAGCCAAAATAAATATCAACCTGCAGCACTGTCTCACCATCCTCTATGTCCTTCACTGAGTTTTTTCCCTTTTCCCCCTCCTATTTCTGAACAAGAGCTTGTTTAGGACACTTTCTTCTTCCCTCTTTGTACTGTTTTTCCCCTGAGGAGGGTGAGAAGCTATCCAGTGGCCACCACTGCTGCCAGCACCATCCTCACAGAGAAGGAAGAGAGGCCACAGGATATGCTCAGCTCTGTCACTACCACTCGAAACCCAATTAAACTTGGTTACCCCTAGTGCAAATTTGGATGTGTGGGCTCACTGCCAAGTAGCAATATATAAATTCTCTGCGCACAGAAGCATGTTTACCTACAAAAGTCAGGGAGTCACCTTCCATTCACAAATAAGAGCCTTGTGAGCACCTCTGCACAATAGAAGCTGCAGGTGGTTGTAACAAAAGATGTTTTAATAGACTTGTTCTATTTTTTAATTTGGAGATGCAATGCATTGCTTTCATAAGAATATCTTCCAGGGCTTTTTTTCACAGTTTTGTTCTGCAGTTTATACAGAAAATTGCAATGGTCAATTAGGCCACCCATGTTGAACATAACCTTGCAAAAATCACTGATTATCTGCATAATACAGAGAACTTACGTTGTATTTTGCCTTTGGGTTAACATCAGCTGTAAAAACACTCTCATTTGAAAAGGCCAGACTATACATAGAGTGGTAAGGTCTGGCACCGAGTCACTCAACAACTGCATGGTTTTCTATATTATGGTACTGGTTAAGAATATAGTTGGCTGGGAATTTTTCAACAAAAGGCTTATTCTTGGCCATGAAATTTCAATTAGCTCAAGCTTAGTTTAATGGCATGGCCGTCAATGGGGTTCACTAGTTTCCCGAAAATGACACAGCAAAAGAGCATATCATAGGAAATAACCATACGCTTAACTATCATGAAAGAGGTGGACATCTTCCTACCATGCCTATGGTCTTCTACAGACAGCTCTCTGCCTATAACTTCAGAACTATGATGAAAGGGGGAGGTAGCCCTATATTTTAAAACACCCTTAAGTACAGCAGCAACTGAGCATTCCTCACTGCCATGCCTATGTGTGCAACCATCTAAGACTGGGTTTTCACTTGCCTCGCCGTGCAGCATATCTGGGAGAGGAGTGTGGATGGAGAAGCATACCTTCCCCTGACTTGCTGCCCTGCTGCTGCAAGGCAAAAAACAGGGTCCAAGTGCTCACATGTGGGAAAGAGGAAAAAAAAAGAAACAACAAAAGGAAAAGGTCCTACTATGTGAAAAGCAGACCTCCTCAGACCACTTGAAGATGTGCACCAGGGGCTGCTACATCATCTAAAGAATGCACAAAGAGCTGGCACAAGCTCTTTTCCACATACACCCAGGGATGCACAGATCATCAGTAACCCATGTTATAGCAAACACAAGGTCATGTGTAGATTTTAACTGAGCAAACAACTCTTAGTAACCACGTTATATCAGATATAGATATCCTGATATAGATATCAGGAGGAGATTTTTCACTGAGAGGGTGGTTGTGCACTGGAAGAAGCTCCCCAGTGAAGTAGTCACTGCACCAAGCCTGTATGAATTTAAGAAACGTTTGGACTGTGCACCAAGTCACATGGTCTAAACCTTTGGGTAGACCTATGCAGTGCAAGGAGTTGGACTTGATGATCCTTATGGGTCCCTTCCAACTCGGAATATTCTATGATTCTATGTTAGATAGAACTTATATACCAATATCTGTGGCAAGAGAAAAATCTTCTAATTAGCACTGTAGAGCATAACAAAAAGTCCCAGGAGAGAGAAACCCTAGGATGTTCTTGTTTAAATGTAATCCCCAGTTTTGCTAAGGGTCACGTAGAAAGACTGAGAGTTTTCTGTTTGCCTTGGGCTTTTGGACCAGAAGTACTTTTACTGCAAGTAGCTCTAGAGAGCAAAGATGCAGGAAAACAATTATTTTCCTGTCTGATTATTTGGGGAAGTAATTAGACCTATGCATCACTTGCCTGCACATTTGTTCCATATTTCCATAGCATACTATGTGGAGTCATCCCTACAAATGAAATAAAGAAGTCTCCCAGCTTCAGGAATCTGAGGGCAAGTCAGTTCTAGAAATCCCACATGGAAATTTTCATGGTCTGCCACATAAAGTCAAACACGGGATTTATTCCTCCCTCCTTCTCCCCTTCCTTTAGTTGTATCAAGAGTTATTTAGAACTGGTCTGGTTGTCTACCAAACTTCTGTGCTCTTTCTCTCACAGACATACACACATGCACCCCCACACTGCCACACTGGTGTGTGCATACACATCTCCAGCTGTGTCCTGGAGGTTCCCAGGAGCCTGAAGGGAATGCTCATGAAACATGACTTTCACAGATTCTCAGTCCATCTGGAACACTAGGGCAGCATATGGTGGGGCAGCACAGTAACTGTTTGTGGACATGTCAGACTATTTTTATCTTGTGTATTACCTGATTAAGGTAAGAGAAGATGTGCTGATTTAAGCTCTTTCTTGCACATTAACCCTCTCCAATTTTATTTTTCAATTTAAAAAGAGAAGACATTTTAGCCAGCCCTGCAGGGATAGTATTCCCCAAAAGGTACAAGAATGTTCACATAAACATGCCATTGCTGATACAATTATACCAGCTTAGCATAGACAGAGATAAAAAAAAAAAAAAAAAAAAAAAAAAAAAAAAGGTGTGCAAGGGAAGAATGTTTTTTAATATAAATTGTAGGGTTATCCCTGGGGCTGGAGAAAAAGGTAAAGTTAAAAAAAAAGAAAAAAAAAGAAAGAAAAAGGATTAGGAAATAATAACTGAAGCTGCATGCTTTATTACTTCAGGTAAAAATATCTTATGAATAATATAATCATTGTCTCTGGTTATTGGGTATGAAAAAGATAAGTGTAATCAGTGTACTGTAATACAGGAACATTAACACTTTCACATTGACTGGATACAGACTTAGAAATGAGTTAAGAATCACTAGGTCATCTAAGTGGAGGATTATTCTACACACAGGCCCCTGGGTCAATTTAAATTATTTAATTTATCTCAGTGACCGCAGGGGCCTAACCATCCCCGTGCCTGCATTTTTATCTTGCAGTCCTTTTAGAATAGGTTTAATTCTAAGAGATCAGAAATACTAGACTAACAAGACTGTGCACCAAAATGCAGGCACTGGCTCTTGTAGGGTTAATAAAAGAACGACAAAGAGAAATGACTCAAATTATACCAAGGACATTTTATTACCCAGCAGCCTTAATCAGTATTTTTTTTTTTTTTTACACATTATTATACCAAGGGTCCTTTCAGTGCTCATTGGCTTGTTACAAGCATTAAAAGAGGGGACGAAGCATTGCAATTAATTCCATGTCTTACTCTGAGTCTCACTGATTTCTTTGAGTAGAGTTGGGAGGAAGCAGACAGATGCAGCCTACCTTGCTGCTGAAAGCTGTCCAAAAATTACCAAGAAGGAAGATGAAGTAAGTTTACCACCATGCTACATTGTCACTCACTACTTTCACAGAGCATTGCAGTCATTTGCCCATGGAACATATTCTGTGCCAAGGCATGCAAGGTTTTCATAACCCACCATCCAGCCCCACTGCATGTGAACACTAGTCTGATTAATAAAGGGTCAGTGTGTCTGATATTCCCACTGATATGTTTTGGAGCTATGAAAATTTAAAACTTTGGCTCTTGCACCTCTAGTGAAATATTATAAAATAATTGCTATTTGGTTGCATTTCTCCGGAAGTTTCACCTATAGTGGCTTTCGAGCAGAGAAAGAAGTGCAGTAGGGCCAAATGCAAGACGCAAAAGCACTGACAAAACAAATCAGGGAATAGTTAGTGGCTAAAGTCTGTAATGAATTATTGACAAATATCCTCATGCTTCAATTTGATTTTAAATTAAATCAGTTACACAACCAACTCATCTTGACCCCACAAATAGGAAGGATTAAAAGCTCACTTTAAAATAAAGTACCACCCTCTTTAAGAAACCAAGTCAATGACACCTGTGGGCTGATACAAAACACAACCAGACTATGAAATTCCTAAAGGCAATGTGCTCTTATTCTCCAGGAAGTTAGGAAATTCATATTATCCATTTACTCATACTCAACAATAGATCAACATGCTTAAACTTCTCATTAGTTTCACTTTTGAAATGAAGGGAAAAATGTGGTAGATATTAAGATACTTCCCCTCATGTGGTGCTCTTTGCACAACCATAAGATAGGATGTTACCATGTCTCTGTGATCCCCTCAGCTGTGAAAAGCTTCAGCTAAACTAATCTCAGTTATTGACCAAGATTTTTTTTTTTTTTTTAATGAGAAAATACCTGCACTGAACATATCCCTAGGATGATATTTAAGGATGACATTTAACAGAGAGCTGACAGCTACCAGTGCTCATTTTGTAAAGGATTATGCCACTAGTTTTGTCTTTCAGTAACAGCTGACCAAGAACCATCCAAGGCAATGTTAAACACTCTGTGGAAGTTTTCCCACCAGGAGTAAATCAAAAGTTGGTGCACAATTTTTTTTGGAGATTCAACAGGGAAACTATGCCCAGTGAAGCAAGTTGGTTCTGTAAAGTTTTGTTTCTTCTCTATCCAACTTTTTCATTTTTTTCAGTTCACTTTAAATTATAGGCATAAAAATATCCCAGAGAAAGAAAATTTGCCTGAAACAATCAACTTTTACCTATTAGCTGCCGGCAAATCTGCAATACCTCAAGATTGTCTGTTGAGTGAATCTCAGTCTTGACATACTCAAAGCAAATTCAAAGAAGATACCCTCTTGAGAGGCTTAATTTTATGCCAAAACTGGATGCAAAGAAAGAGTTAGATCTGCTTGTTGTGGTTTTTGTTTGTTTGTTTGTTTGTTTCCCAAAGGGCAAACAGGCAACTCAGACAACTCTGCAGTGCCAAGAAAATTCTGATCTGGATAAAGCTTCTGCAGCTTTAAGTCATGGCAAGATTTCAAATTGGTTACAAATATAAAAATATGCAATAAAAAGTCACAGACTTGGTGTAGGTTAGGATAAGAAAGATTTTTTTTTTTTTAATTAACCCCTGATAAGTCAGTCTTGACAGTATTCCCAGAGCTAGTACTTTCCCCTCTGACAGATTAGCCTAGGTTACTTTCAGAGGTTTCATACAGCATACTCTTTTTAGCATGGCAACCTTTTCCACCAATGTCAGAAAAAAAAAGGGTTCTAGTCTCCATGTGGAAACCTGTTTACATGCAGATTAAGCAGTATATATATAATGTTTCAGAGGAAACTCAAGGTAGAAATTGTTGACTCTCTGTATACATTACAATATGAACCTGAAATAACAGTCATTCAATACAAGTTAGTCAGAGCTATTTATTTACTGCTTATTTTTTCCTTTAATTGTAAATTCACAGCATCAATTTTAAAAATAAAAACATTAACAGATTACTTTTCAGAACATGTTTAAACTTAGAAAAAGGTCCTATAAGATACTATGCTTCAGTCAGCCAGGTAGAAGAAAGCAAAAAGATGCTTTAGAGTTGATAGTCACCAGAAAAATTCAGAGAAATCTGGAAGTCTTGAAACAAAATTCTATAGATCAGTGGCAGAGCATTTTAGCCGAAAAACATTAGGGCACCTATTGAAAATTCTTCTGAAAGCATTTGTAGGTCTCATATTCCTCTATTGTTACTCCAAGATGCTCAAAAGGAGCAAATTGTTTTATTTGCTAACTTTTTTGTATTGGCCAACAGGCCTAGAAGTCCACGAGTATAAAACTGCTTCTTCCAAAACATTACAGAGAATTGTTTATTATTACCCCACTGCAGCAATGCAGTAGCCTCAATCAGTATCTTCTGTTTATTGAGGCAATGCTTTGTTTTCCTTCACTGAATAAGCAGCACACAACCAACCTCTCCAGCAAGACTTCAACTTTACTCGTCTTATCCCTCAAATTAATGGTGGAAAGTGAAGTTTGTAAACACACTAGAGTTCATAACATTAGAAACTCTTGCCTGTGTTTGCAGTTCCCTATATGCACAGCCTCATTTGCTGCTCAAACTCAGTAGTTCTAACAGTTACCTATGCAGGTCTTACTCTAGAGTTTGAAATTCCCCACCTACAATATATATAGTTAGTCTTAATAAATAAATGACTTGGACCATGCATTATATATCATTCAAATCCATGAGGACACAAATTATGTATAATACATTGGCTGTGTAATTTATTTATTAAGCAAAACGTGAATTTTCCATGCTTGTGTTTTGAGGCACAGTTTGTCACACACAGCTAAATGATGTATTCTTATTAGTCCCACTCAATTACCAAGTCATCCCTCTGTGCACTGTATATTTGTTAATGATAGTGCCACAACGCTGCATCTACAATACCTGTGATTTTAGTGATTCATAACCACTCACTAAAACTGTGAAAATGATAAATTGACTGCTGTTGATTAAATGCCGCCAACAGTATGTTTCGTATGTGTTTGTCGCAGTTACAAGTTAAAGAAACAGCATTGCTCCAATCATTTAAATATCTAATTAAGCAGAGCCCTGGCTAGATAGAAAGAGCTTGTTGGAATGAAATATTAAAAATAAAAAATAAAAATAAAAAGTATAACCTCGATTTTTGCATGCGTGTACATAAAGACTTTTCATCACAACCCCGCTGATCATAAATATGTCATGAACAAAACAAGACCAAAAGATAAAAATTAAATACGATGAAAAACTTAGAATGGAGTGGAGTCCTCCCAGACTTAATGCACAGCTGCACATGGTTGATTTGATGGCCTTAGCTGATATCTGAGATTAGCGTGAAACAACAGTGAACTCCAGTAACATAAAAGGCAGTCCGTGATGACAGCCCTTAAGACTGGGGCAAATAGAGTGGAGAGGAGATGTTGGTGGTGTGGGGAGAAAGCTATATTCCAGTAAAGTAAGCAACACCTCTCAGCCTCCCACTGTAGGAAAATAAATAAATAAATAAATAAATAAATAAATAAATAAATGTTTGCACATTTCTAGCAAAGGAATGGCAGATGAAGGGGAAGCATCTCTTTTAAACTTAGATTAATTATCTTTATTGCTTTGCTTAATGCTTTTTTTTTCCCCCTTTAGATTAATCCTGTGTAGAGTCCTCAAGCTAATACTGTAAGCACAGTGGAACGAGACCAAGAAAAGTGGATGTTTCTGTGCCAACAATTTGACTCCTATCTGAGGATGCTGGAGTAGAGAGTAATAAAAAAAAAAAAAAAAAACTTGCCAACTTATGGTCATCTTATTAAGATGAATTGTAAGTTTGTTTTTTTTTCCTCTCCCTCATTTTGAATTTGGAGCTCAGCATATATATGCCAGAGTACAGTAGAAGGTTTCTGCCTGTTATTTTTTTTCTCTTAACCATTCTTCACACAAGCAAAGCTTCCAAATTTCTGTACGTAGATAGGGACTTTCACTTCAAATCATTCTGCACTCCATGTGCCCAGAAAACTGAGGAGTTGCACATGACCTGATGCTGGTATGTGACATGCAGGTATGTTGCAGGGACAGCACTACTGAACAGGAGAAGCAGAGAAGGGGGAAAGTCTGACAAAAAGTCTATGTTTTGTGTAGTCCATCATAGGTTTTTTGTTTCAAACACACAAACCATGTCATGTCTAAAAAAGTTTCCTATTTAAAAGCTGCAAAGAACACATATGTGCCATTTATCACACCTAAAGGGTGGAGGTTTGAGCCCATTCTGCTTAAATTTTAATTTATGTCCACAAGGACAGTAAATACTTCAGATGTGATGCTTACATCACAAAATTACATCCTGCAGCAGAGTCTTACCAATGTAGTGTGTATGGTCTTTTTCATTTTGTATGTAAAAGGTCTTCTCTCTCTATAGAAAATGCGTCGTCAGCATTGCACATGCCTTCCTGCTCCAGTATCTCTGGACTCCCAGTCAGGGTTTTATAGAAGCCAGTAAATTAGGAGGAAAAGAAAGGTATTTGCCTTTCCTAAGAATAGCTTCCTACAAAGGGAACAAATATTAATTATGATAAAGAAAGCTCCAAGCTGTGCAACGCTGACATGGAGAAAATAGTCTTCAAAGCGGGCAGCACTATGGTTAAAGTGGCATGCCTACGTTAACAAAGAAAATAAGGGCTACAATTGCAGCTTATGCTGTGTCCCTCTGAAATTTAGACTAATGCCTTATTTCCAGATCAACAAATCATCCAATCCTCTTGTCAGTTAATGAGTCTCTTAAAGATACTTTGCCCTTAAAACATTTTTCATCTGCAGAACTGAAAGTGCCTATTCCTCTTTACACTGTACACTTACACACCACATTACTCAGACCACGCAGACTAGAATATTAAGTGTTGTTCTAGTACAGAAATCTTGAGCTTTCCCCTCAAGTCCAGCAAGTCGTGGTATTGGATAATTCATTTACCTGAACCATCTAAGTCAGAAATGAGAATCTCCATGCAAAGTCCATCCTTACACACCCATTAGTAGGAGTCTTTACTGAAAGACAGCAGAGTAGAATTTGTTGCTCCCTGCTAAATTTCACACAGCAGCAAAGAAGTTACAACAATGTAAACTATCTAGAAAGTGCAGCAAAACAGCAAGGCCTTCACTTGCATGCAATTTTGCAGTCACACCTGCCTAAACCAAGCAGTTCTACAGCTGGCTGTAGGTCAGAAGGACCAGTCTGGCTTTTAAGTTTATCATTTAGCTACATGCAGTAGTGCAGCACTGTGCTTAGCACTGGTTAATTCACCCCATCAAGAAAAAGGAGCCTCTGACACAGTCCTTTGCTTTTTTAGAAAAGACTCTATGGGTGAGACTTGGGTCTATCTCAGTAAATATTTTAAATAAATAAAATTTATAATAATAATAATAATAATAAAGATTTAAATAAATAGAAGAAGAATGGAATAGAACGAAAGAAAGAGAATAATCCTTTTTAATCCATGCCAGAATGGTCAGAAGATTTTCTCAGTACAGTGTTCCTACTACTACCTCCTCCATCTGAAGCTCTGAGAAGCTTGGAAAATCTTCATAAATAATTTCTTCAGGAGAACTCAATTCCTACAGTGCTCCAGAAGATAAGTCATCCCTGAAGACAAGTATACAAAGTACCTGTAAGGAGCTGGCAAACCACTAGAGACCTTCAAAAGCCCTTGGAAAAAGCCTTCTCATGTCAAAAGAGCAAATAACACTACCAAGTTCAACAGAACAACTCAAGAACATGAGCTTATAACCACCAGAGTCCCGCTATTAGCTTATTCAGTGACCTGCCTCAAATACAAGAGAAATTTGACAAAAAGCACAGAGAGAGAAAGAAAAGACAAGTAAGCATCCAACCTGAAAGAAAACATATCTGGGCTACATCAAGCTGGGGAGAACATGGGCAGCTATTCATGCGCACTTGGGTGTGCGTACACATCAGCCGGTTGCGTATGAAGAAGACAGGCACAAAAGAAAGACTCCGGGTGCTGGAAAAACTGCTGCTAGGATTAGTTTGTTCTTCCAGGTGAGGTGTGCACAAGGTAGCATTTGAAGCACATCAGCTAACTGTACGGCAGCAGAAACTTTGAGGCAAGTACAGGAAGAAAAGGCAAGAATTTTCTGCAGGTCAGAGACAAGAGAGATCAGGAATTTTCATTGTTTTTTCTATGCTTAGCCCAGCCAGACCCCAACTATGAACTCTGAGTCTTGCAACGATACAAATAGTAATCCTATTATGCACCAACGGAGAGGGGACATGGAATCATGGCTGTTTGTCTAAAATGGGAAGAAAAGACCTTCTAGCACCAAAATAAGAAGAGTAGCTTGATTTTTCATGACAGATTCACCATCCCAGAAATTAAATACTTTTAAAAGGCCAGATCTCATGTTACTTTGCATCTGAAAGCCCACAGGAAAAGAATAAATAAAAAGAACTGCATAGAAATACCACATATTAATACATTAAACACAAAAATCTATAACAAATTCTAATGAAACTTACCTTTTAGACAAACTTCTAAATGAGTCTCAACTATCAACAAATGGGGGAAAAGGGAGCAAAACCCCAGTTTTGTCAAAATAAAGACCCAAAGTATTAGGTGTCATAGAAAATGCACATGTCATTCTTCCATAAATAAAGTTGCTAAGCAGATTTACTGTGAAACAATTTATGCTGTGTTATGTAAATCGCAAAATTCTTAAGCCTGCTTGCTTGTAAAGAACAAACCTGTGAAAAGAATCCATTTTTACCGTCAGTAACACCATACATTTAGCAGGTGTCTATTTTACCCACAAGCCTTGCAGATATGCAAATAAATACATAAAATGCCAAATGTATTAGCTATTCTAATAGCATTTTTCCCCTCATTTTTTTTTCCCTAAAGAAATGAACAATTGCCTTATTAGACCTAGATGAATGTCCCTTTCCAATTCCTTTATAATCAAACAGGAACTTGGCAATGAACCAAAGTGTTTACTCTGCACAGAACACAATGTTTTAGCTACTACTTAGCTACTTCTCCTGTAAAAAAGTCCTATCAAGGACTCTATCAAGTATACCATGATGTACATTCATTATAGAGAATAAGCTTCTCAGCTGGCCTATTTCCTACCCACTTCCCAGGCAACACTAAAAAGTCAGGTTAGAGAACCACAGATACTGCTGGTTAGAATCAAGGAATCAAATTAGAATACCAAGACTTCAACAAGAAGGTCAAAACTATGAGTGAACCAAAAGATATAAAACAAAAATCTGAACTTAAGAGGTTGGAAGGAACATGGAATATAAAGAGGTGGCAGGCTGATGGGGAGGAGAATAGGATGGAAGTGAGAGAAAAAGATTCAAAAAACTAAAGTGAACAAAAATTGATTTAAAGGAGCTGAAAGCATAGCACTGAAACATTAGAAGCCAGAAAGTCCATTCACTTTCCACTGAGTGGAACAAAGGGAATGAAGGCAAAGAGACTTAAGAGAATGAATGAACTGAGCCCAGCTTTTGTTTACAGATAACATGATGGCAGATAACAAGTGCTGAATGAGTAGTGTGACTACAGGTTACCCCTTGCAGCGCATGGCTCGAAGTCACATTATAGCTTCCAATATCTATCATTAGCTGTTATTAAATAGGTGCTTCCCTGCATTTTCTGATACTAGATTTCCTCCCTCAATAAGAAGGGAAAATCTCAGTTAATGCTTTCTGTCCCCAAAAATTTCAAGCAGTTGTAAATGAAAAAAATAAATCCATCTTTCCATTCACTCCAGCTTATAGGCCCAGTATTTAGTGTCCATGCACATCCACAAGAACAAAAATGTCAAATGTTCAAATGTCTCTGAGAAGGGTGACCACAGTCATAACTGGGCTGTTCTGAAACCAATG
>NC_048894.1:97379917-97397417 GCF_011077185.1 Oxyura jamaicensis | reverse complement strand
TGTCCTGGTACGTAAGGAGGCAATCATCTGTGCCTTGAAAAGATTATGTCAATGATGAAACTGTTAGTTAAATTCTGTTGTACTATTGACATCTTAATGCCACAAACCCAGCTGGTACGAGATCAGTAACTTAAACAGCTGAGTTCAGATTAATCTCTTTGAACCTCGCTGCTGAGCTAAAACCTCTGTTTGACAGTCTAAAATGCCAACTTCATCTTCTTCTCCCAGTTATACAGTAGGCTAAATGCTTAAAAAAAATAATAATAATAAAATCACCCTGCTAATGCAAAGAGGTTTCGCATGTAGCAAGGAAATTTAAGCTCTGGCAACCATGTCAAGCATAGCTCTGTCTCTTTGCACACATGTAGTAGTTTGCATTACCACATATGCTCTTAACTAATTTACTCATTTATTTAGATTTTTACAGCACTTATCCCATGCTCCAAGTGCTTTTAGAATTATTTAAACATTCAGTGCAACACTTAACATTTAAATTTAGAATACTTAGGTTATGGCAGAACAACCAAATTTAAAACTAATTGACTCTACCAAAGCACCCTCACAGAAAACCCACAGGGACTTAAAGCTATCAGCCCAACTCTATCCCAAATGTCTACCTGAAAAAAATAAAATAAAATAAAAATAAAAAATAAAAATAATAAAAAAAAAAAAAAGGAGGCAGGCAAGCCTCTGTGCCTCTGCAGTTCAAACCAATAGAGACTCTGAAGATCAGGAAATACAACTACGGTCCAGTATCAAAAACCTATCAAGAAAGCACCCTGCCAACAGCTCTATTCCTTTGAAAGCCAATTCCAGCCATTCTGTCAATGGCTGACCATATCCCAAACTACTTCATTGGGAGTTATAAATCTATGTCCGCTGAAGTCACATCAGCTCTCTCCTATGAGCACAAGGTGGCTCAGGGTTTATACCCACAGTCAGGCTACCATGGCTAAGCAAGTTACCAGAGATCAGTTGAACCTAGATAACTCTCTCTGAGTGCCCTTATAGCCCATCATAAATATGAGGTAATTCAATTTAGCCTGCAATGAAAATAGATTAAACTAAGTCGTATCACCTTACATTTGTCAAAGGCGAAGAGGACACACACGGACTGTTTCTGCAGCTTAGCTGATGCATGGTAACCTGCTAAACTGCAGTAACTCAATTGCAGCTCTGAGCCCTAAACTGCAGTCACTCAGAGGGACCCAACTTCTTGACACTGAAGCATGTCATTTTTTACTAGATTTTTTTTCAATAACCTTGACAATTGCAGGTGACCACAGTAAGAGCAAAAGTCATGTTGCATGGTTTAACAGCAGGCTAATTTAACTAGATGTGCAAATACTTGCACCAGACTGCACATTTGAATTCAGTTTGAAGCTTTTAGGTCTTCTACTCTTAGTATTGAAATGCTCCCACTGCTGATTTAAGAAACTTTCACAGGCCACAGGGTGTCAAGAGCTAAATGCGAAGCTCTTGAGAGAGTGCAGAGTTTAGTTAAAGCCATGCTGTAGTCACAATATGACAAGAAAAAGAATTGTAGGAATAGTGGAAAGAAATTAAGAAATAAGATTAAGGGCTAAACTCTGGAAACTGGGTCTTTCCTGACTGATTATGTAATATTTGTTGATAATTTCAGGGTCTGGAAAATTAGGAATAACACAGGGATCTAGAGGTCTGTATTTTCTACAAGACAAAGCACAATGAGAAGGTAAGTACTACATGTAAACAGTAAATAATTTTCTGATTGTTACCCATTTTCCTAATTATTTATACATCACATTTCCTCAAAATGTCTTAAATGCACTTGATCCAATTGACTGAGGTTTTTATGTCACCCCTAATACTGTAGTATTGGTTTGCTTCTATGCAGTTCAAAGATAAAATCCATTGTAAAACTGCCTCTAGAAATCTCAGGGTATCTCCCACTTGATCTTTGCAGTCTTCATACTTTGGACCTTATGTGCACAGACCCTGTCTCTCCTCTTCTTTGGGCCTTTCCTGTTTTCATCTTGCAAAGCTCCAGTTCACCTCAGTTTCCAGGTCCTGAACAGGCTGGAGAAATAGGCTGGCAGGAACCTCATGTAGTTCAACAAGGAGTGCCGAGTCCTGCACCTGGGTCTAGTCATCACCACCTCTTGCCCAAGACATGGCCACCAGAAGGACTCCAGCCTTTTTGTTTCACAGACGGCATGGAGGTAGCTTCTAGGCAGGTGTTCACTTCACTCAGAAGTGAAAATCTTACAAACTGTGGCAAATCATAGCAAGTTTTCAGTGAGTTTAGCCCTGGCAGCAGATGAGACCTGATGCCTCCCTCCACAGGGAGCAACAGCACAGAGTGACATTTTGGCCAGCCCATCTCCCACCTCCTTCCCTGCGGATGGTGTCTGCAAAATGAGACCCTGGGCCCAAAGATGACACTGGGTCCATGGGGTCAGAACTAACCAGGAGGTGTCTTGTGGTTTGCCACTGCAGCTTGTGCTACTGGCCTTCCCCCGACCTGGCCCTCCCCAACCACACACCACAATTAGATTTTGTGAAAAGACAAAACGTCTCTTCCTCCATCTCTCCATAGGGGGTCCTGGGGAGGGAGCTGCTGAGAGCAGTGAGGGGAGGGGGTAGAAACATCATCAACATGCAGCATAATTTCCTGCTTGCCAGCATATCTTAAATTGATGTGGCCAGCAGCGTTCCTGGTAAATGTTAAATTAATTTGGAAAGTCTTCGTGTATTGTTCCTCACCACGAAAAACACTCATCACCTTTCACTGGCTATCTGCCCTGCCTGGGAATGGGGAGGGAAGCTTAACAGGCCACAGCAAAAATGTTCATGAGGCTGCAGCTTGTGGCTTAGCACGAGAGCTGGGAAATTCCCCTCGCCAAGATATCCAAAATATTGGGCAGCAACTATAGCTTTGTCTTGAATGCAGAGAATTCAGAATTTATTAATGCTGCTGCACCAACTGTGAAAGGAAGATTGAATTGTCCTTGAAGGAAAATAAAAGTAAATAATGATGTTCTGTTGGCTTCAGACTTACTTAAACCTTGCTTAAAGGTTCAGTATCTAAAAGCTCTCCAAACTAACAACAGTATAGGTACGGAAAACAGTATTATTGAAATGTCAGAAGAACCAAGAAATATTTAAAAACCTAATAAATCATCTTCTGATTAGCTCAAACTGAGCATGTGAAATTGTACCGGGTTTGCTTAAATGCTATAAGGAAGCAAGAATGATTCAAATTAAATTCTGTGGAGCAGGTTTCTTTCTTTGTTCTTTTAAAAACCACTATATTGTCAAAATTTGATTCTATATTATATTTAATTTCCCACTGCTGTTTTACCTCACCGTAGATGCCTCCAAGTGTAGCCAGTCTCTTTTCCAGTGCTTCTCAACTATTAGCTCTATTTATTTTTTTAAAGTTATTGAACTCACTCGTGCTCTCCCTCTGCCTTATATTTCAGAGGATGCTGTTACATATTAAGCCATTCTGTCTTTTATCCATCTAGTAATTTTGATTTTTTTGTTTCCTCCTCAGAATGGATTTTTTTATTATTAAATCCATGTACTGCATCAGCCCACTAAGTTGAACATTGACCTTTAACTTCATTTTGCTTTTAGGCTTCCATTTCCTTCCCTAAAAAGTATTTTTGGTATTTCTTTTCTAATTAGAAGTGCATCTGAGTTGCAAGGAATCCCTAATCCCTTCAGCCTCCTGAGCACTTGGATCCAGAGGTTTGAGCAGCCACAGCCAGACTGTCCAGCTGTGGAGCCTGGAAGTGGACCCTGCCTTTAACTCCAGCAGCCTGAAGGTCGCAACTTTGGGAACCAAAGTTTCCATGAAAGTCACTATGTAGAGAGAGACCAGCTACTTTATTTTTAAAAGCTTACAGTACACTAACAAAAGGAGCACAACTCTGGTTTTCCCAGCAATTACCCAATTCCCATGTAAGAGAGAAAGGTCTCCCGGTTCATCCTCTCAGGAACTAGAGTATTGCCTCATAAAACAGACTAGAACTCCCCTGTTATCACTCTACTTGTTCACTGAACTTTAATTATGAGATATCACAAAAAGAAGCACTTTAAAAACACATTTTTAAGACCGGCCTTAATAATACTCATCCTGCAACAGTCAGTGACCAGACAGGGAGACAAAACAAAATGCCCAGAACGTTATTTCCATCATTCTGCAGAATAGGGAAGTCTCCTTATAGCTGAGGGTCCATGTTCAAAAGCAACAAGAACAGCAAAAGCTGTGTTATCATTCATCTTATTGCTCCAGTCTGCATTTGTTGCCTCACCAATGCTAACATACGAATCAGGCTAGAAGGTGACTGTTCCTGACCTCAAAATTTTTACCCCATCTACTGAACAGGAGCAGCACATATTAAACATACATGTTTACTATGTTCAATGTATTAAATAATCTTTCCTGCTTGTCCCTCCCCCACGTTGCACCAGCACAAGCAGATGTCTCCTCCAGAGGTATTAGTAGGCTTGCTGGCTTTTCTGACCCATGTTTCAGGTCAGAGTGTGGGCAGATGCCTGTTTCAAGCTTTTTTTTTTTTTTTTTTCTTTTCCTGTCTTGCAGACAGAGTTTATGCTCATCCCAGACCAAGCAACAAAGTTGGAAAGATCACTCTCCAGGCTTTCCATTTCAGACTCCTTCAGATTAACAGTGCCTGACAGCTCTATCCTAAAATGGACTCCTCTTTTGCTGGTGGAAGCCCACACACACCCCAGAGTTTACATTTCCAGGCAGGCAGTACAGACTAAAACTGGGAGAAAGGCAGTATCTCCATTTGATTGAGAGAAGAAAGGCAGAATGATAAAATGACTTGCTTAAGGGAGGACCAAGGAACAAATTCCCATCATCTAATGTCCAGCTTCATGCCATTAAGGTAAAACCTTATTATCCATATTTGCCAAGAAACAAGCAATAGGACTAATATCAAAGGGTGGAGAAAGGTCTAATGTGAACAATGCAATCCTAAAGACACAATTAGTAACCACAAAAGAATATGCCTTCCTGCTTTCTTTTTCCAGTTCCACATTAAGAGTTTCCAGACTAGGCTTACCTCATTTCAGGTGACCAGAAATGCAAGGAAGCATGGATTTTAACACCATGTGCTATTAGGAATAAAGATCAGCTATAATCATAGCTTAGTAGATTAATTAATTAATAGTTACTTGCATTTAGAGGATGGGAGTGGCTACTTAAGTGGCCTACTTAAGCAAAGACAGTTTAGCAACAGTATTGATTTCCTGTGTACACCTAAGTGGCAGTAACAATTTTGCTTCACCAGTGAGGGCCTGACCTTCAGCCCCAGGTTTGCCTTCCCAGAGCATCCCATATAACACCAAATGATGATACATGATAACAGAAAAAAAAAAAAAAAAAAAAAAAAGGCAAGAATGATCTTAACAGGCCCCAAGTGCTTGATGGCTTTCAGTAAATGACTTCTCATATGTAGGTTACCAGCCTCTGCTTAAAATCAAAAATTTAATATACTGCATTGGCATCAGCAGGCAAAGGCCTAGGTAAATCTCAGAAAAGATAATTTGTCTCAGGGCTCTGGTATATCATTCATATCTCAGGAAAAATCAGTATATCATGCAATAAACATCTCAATCCTTTCATTCACAATTAGATTGCAAGAAAAAGAAAGTTTGCTTTCTGCAAAATCATTAATTACAGGAGGAAATAACTGCCATTTTAAATGTGTCCCAGGTTATATATATATCACTAGAAAATAAATTAATCTTGTTTTTTGTTTGTTTGTTTGTTCCTTGTTTTTTTTTGTTGTTGTTGTTTTGTTTTGTTTTGTTTTGTTTTAATTCTATCATTTTCCATCTGGTCTGCTTTCTTTTTCTAATGGGTAGCCCCAGAAACTTTATTCCTAGCCAAATTACACCATAAACTTAGGCTAATGAGTTCTACCAGGTGTTTCACTGAAAATTAGTTATGTGTGTGAAAGACTTTGAAAAAGATGAGTGTATCAGGTACAGCAAGGTGGTAGTAGAAAAGACTGTGACTACTTAGTGCAAAATCCATCCCCAGCTACTTCTTCCTGCACAAACCCTGTCCTGGTCATGGGGAAAGCCATGTTCACTAACAGTCAGGGAGGATATTTGCCATGATAGCTGATTGCTGATTACAAGGAAATGCAAACTAAACAGAAACCCTGAAGATTCTCTCCAATGGACCTATTTCAAGAGGGTGAGATATATATTTCTGATATATTTAAAGCATTTGGAAGGGGAAAATTCAATCACTGCCATGCATATTTTCTGTCCATGCACTTTTTGTGTCAGATCACCTGGCCTGGGTAGATTTCTTAAGCAGAGTGTTTTCTGCAGAGCTAAGCCAGAGATAGAGAGATTTCTTTGTACCCAAAGTTTCAGCCCCTTAAATGAGATTTGAATGTGGCCTCCTGAACATGCAACACCTGTGTGTTCCCTTTGTATGTGAATCAGGTAGAGAGAGGTCCACCAGCCACAATAACTGGATTGCAATTGTGTAATTATCAATAGGCAGCCTTTCTCTTTGTGCATGCCTGCTGGGAAAAGTAGTATTTATCTGAATAACCTCTATTCAACATTTTAAAATCTTGCTACTTATTCAGATTAAATCTTACTATCATTGTTTCTAGAAGCTATCAGGTCTTGTTGGGAAAGTAGTTATCTTGCTTCTCCAGTCTATTCTTTGCACTAGAGATATGGTTTTGTGGAGTTGCAAATCGGAATTAAAAAAAATAAAAATAATAAAAAAAAAATCAATCCATCAGGATTTCACAAAACCAGCTAATAGGTGACAGAAATAAGATACATTTCTTTAGTAAATGAATAGAAAACAAACTGAGGAAATGCTTATCTTCCTGTTTTAATATGTTACTCCACTTTTTTATAATATTTAAAATCTGACCACCTGCAAAAGATTATCAAGAGCCTCTGTGGATTTACAGGAATGCTCGCAGAACTTGGAGCAAATGAGGTGCTCTCACTAGCACACACTACTCGCTGTCATTCAGTGTACTAACAGCGAGAGACAGGGCCATCAGCAATGCAATTGTTATTATTTGGTAAAGGCTGGTGGTGACTTATGAGTTTCAGAATGCAGCTTCCTCATTTGTTTAATGTTGAGAGATTACAGTTTCCATTTGCTATGGTTTTATAACATGCAGGTGGGAAAAATCTCTTTACTGAAAGCCTGTCGGTAACTGATGCCAATGCTGAAATATCCCTGCTCAATCCTTGCAAAAAAACCTGTGCCATATTCGGGTGGGACACAAGACACAGATTCTGCAACTGATGTGCACTTTTGGCAGCTGCCATGGGTGCCCTTGTACAGGGCACCCTGACCAAGTGCTGCACCCCATCAGGGAAGAGCCAGGTGGGGATCAACCCAGTCAGTGATGAGACTGCTGCAGGCTCAGCTCAGCTCCTGGCCCTGCTTTCTTCCTGTCTCTGTGTGGGGAATAAATAGAGCACTTCCAGATACAAGAGGGGTCCTGTCCTGAGGAACTCTGATGGCCTGGAGAAGGGATCCATCTGTACACAAACATTTTAAAATGCTAGGGAGGATTTTACAGACTGCCAAACAGTGGCTTTGAATTGCAAGATAAGTGAAACATGGGCCCTTCCAGCCTCTTTCTGCTGCCTATCCCCAGCCTGACAGCACGGTACCAGCCCATGGTACCACATGCCCATGTGGTACCAGCCTCCTGGCTTCCAAAAACAGGGCTTTGCTTTTGGGGGTTCAGGTGGAGCTACGTCTTTAGTGCCCCAAATCTACAGGTTGGGGCCAATCTGGGGGACCATGGATCAGCCTAATGAAAAAGTGTCCACAGTAGAGCAGGGGTCCAAGCAAAAGCAATCTGATCCCCTGACTCCAGTGAAACTCTGGTCCAGGTGTTGCAGCTGTAGCTGATCTCAACTACAAACCTCAGGCTCAATCTGAGGTTAATCTTAGCCATATCAGCATTAAAACTTCTATATACAGGTTTTGTTTGACCCTCCTCAACAGAGCCTAGAGGTGCGGTGTACTTTGCATGGTTTTACTCAATGCTACAGATGAGGGAAAGTAGTTATGAGAAGGGTCAAAAATCTCAGACAGCTTTCACAGCTTTGGCTCAGTCCCAGACTAGTGTGCAGAAACCAGTTGTTTCACCCAGAGAAAACTGGCATTTTTTCCTTTTCATTTTCCTAAGAAAAATTCCTGCCCACTGCTGTTTGTGAAGGCTTTGGAGGCCTGAATACCCACATAAACACACTGGTCTAAGATGCTGCTAAAAGATGAGATCAAAGTCTGGATTCTGGAGGGGGACTTAATGTTTTACCTTGCAGACCTTGTTAGCAGGTGCCAGTCTGGCCTTTGGAGCACAGCTGATGCCCTCCTTTTAGTCATGAATTGCATGTTCTGGGAAGATGAAGCCCATCAGAGTCAGCTCTGAAACAGGGAGGACAACAGAACAATTTATTTGCATGCTAGGAGATGAAAAATCTTCCTGCTAATTTTATGACCTTCAAAAAAAGGAGTAGTTCACTTCTGCCTTAGAAAAAAAATATATTATTTTTCATTTGGAAAAAAAAAAAAAAAAAAAAAATAGAAAGAAAGTTCATACTCAAAGGAAGGAAGAAAATATGGCTTAACATACCTCCTTTTTAAGCTAGTTTGAAATGGACTGGTTACCTATCCCTTCCCCCATAAATAAAATCTGCACTGTGTGTTTAATTATATCTTACATTTATTTTAGTCTTTGTTTCCAAAGATATCCTAAGTCAAAGCAGAAAAATCACTTCACCCATCACTGAAATTCAGTCACCTCCGGGATGAAGAATGGCAGTCAAGGGGACAGCTAGTACAGAGTAACCTTGGCCAAAAACCCAGGTGCAGAAATCTGCTACCACCAAAAGTGCCATGGGACCTTGCTTTTAAAGACTTTCCCACAGTAAATTAAATGAAAGTGTATTTATCAGCTTCAGGAAAAAGAAATGTTGAGTTGACTCAGCCAAGCCTCAATCTCTCATTTTATAGACTCTGGGCATCTCAAATGTAATGCAGAAAGCATTGTGCTCCTGCACTTATAGCTTATGGCAACGATAGAAAAAGTTGCAACAAACCAGTCACCAGGTAAGACTTTGAATTTCTCCAGCAGTTGAGCATTCCAAAACCACAAGGTGATGGCAGATTCAGAGCTCAGATTCCCTCTGTTACAGACTATACATTTGTTCATCCACACCCTATTACCAATTCAAAAAGAGGAAGATTGCTTTTGTCATCATTGGGAACAAGACTCATTTATTTGGCACAAGATACCTATGCACATAACAAACACGTTAATTAATTGCTAGTTCAGTGTGATATTATTCACCACATCAAATGATCCATTTCCAGTGTTGCTTAGACACTTATGCCTGTAAGACCCTTCTGAACAAAAGGTTTTCTTCTTTCAATAAGTTTGTGAAGTGGAAGAAACATGATAATGGCCTTTAGAGCACACTTAGGAGAAGTACAGGTAATGGACACTGTGACATTACTGTTTTTTCTTAAACACACCAGATTTTCCCTTCAATTTTTTAGGCCCTGGAAAGACAAAATTTCATTGGAAAAGCAGATTTAATAAGTGATTAGAGGGTAATCATTGTTCTCTTGTAATATGTAAAGGGCAATTTAGGGTTGTGAGGTAGTCTGTGGGTCATGTGAATTTAATTGTCATATACAGAGACTTATACCACATTAAGTGTATCCCTAGTGAAACAGCAGAGTTGTAAATCTGTGATATATATATATATATATGCACTATTTTATAACAGAGCTATGGGAATAGTCCATTGCCTATAAAATAAAGAAACAACGTTAAATATGCCAAATCAATTTCCTCATGAAACAAGTAACAAATACTTAGCTAGTTACTGCAAGAGACTCCAACATCCAGCTCCAGTTCCATACACTGTCCCCATTTCCACCATTTTAGCTAGTGCTTGCATTGCCAATATAAGAAGTGTCAAGTCAAAGAAGACATGTTGGAAGACACATCAGAATAAATCAAGTGTTAAGTTTCTTTTCCATATTTCTTTGGGGGTGGGAGGGGTGGGGAATTTTACAGGAAAGCAAACTAAAATAAACATATAGGGACCTCAAGATTGCCTATATGCAAAAGCAATGCTAACCATCTTGTTTATAAACCTGGGGGGCTGAGGTTGAAAACTTGCCCCATTTGAGGTGGATGGGGATTCTGCCGTTCATCTAAATTAGGATTATTCAGAATCCTCTTGGTGAATTCTCTGCAGCCTGCACCATGACTCTTCAATTGCTCTCCTAGTACCAACTTCCTGCTCCTTCATTAGTCTGTCCTACTCCTGAAAGCAGATGCAGCTCAACTATCCTCCCCAGAACTTCTCTCTGGAACTCTTGGATGATCTCCTCCTTTCTGAGTTACAGCTTGTGTAGAAGGGGCTTCACTAGATAACATAAAAAAGCATTTTTCAGATGCAGCAACATACCAGTTTGTCAAGTCCTAAGATATGAATTTTAAAGACTGCTGAAAGGGCATTGCTGGAAAGACAACATTTTCCATTTCACAGTGATTATGTTACTGTGATATCACCAGTTCTATATACAGAAAGATATCCATTACCTCAGGTATCTAAAGCAGAATATGTAAGAAGTGTTTGGTGTAATGAAAGAGAGTAAAGAAAAGTGAGTGAAGAGATGAGTGTTGTAAAGAAAAAAGGCCACAGTGGAGTTTGAAATCTAGTATACCTCTGCAGCCTTAATGCATTTTTTTTTTTTTTTACATTATTATTATCCTTTTGGCATAAGGCCATGTGCTAAGGCCAGAGCTGCAGCCAGGATTTTCAGCCTTAACCCTGAATTTCCTGGCTTTTATGGGTTTAAAGCCAAGCTTTTATGTTACTCAAACATAACCCTATGTAGCAGAATTGATTTAACAGTGTGCTTTAGCTAAATGGAGAATTTCTATAGCAGTTACTTCAAGGGTCTTAGAAGGTGCTCACCTGAACTCATGGAATTCGAAGGCAACCTTTCAAATGTGCCTCCTGATAACGTGCTAATGCCTGGACTTCAGAGGCAGCCAGTTTCATTGGAGGCCTATGATATATATTATCCATGTAGCAACTAAACAACCTCCTGCTTACTCTTTTACACAAACTGAGTGATTTGCAGCCCATTGTTTTGCACAAGAGGACAGCAACACCTACCCAAGTTTCTTCACCCCTTTGGATGAAGAACAGGTTTCCAAGTTGAAGCTCCTTGAAAAGCAATGCCATTTTACCAAGACTACATGTGGAGACATGGGGTGGTCTCCCAGCATTGAATAAAGCACCACGTTACATACATTGCACAGGACAGGATGAATACATTACAGACATGCAGCTTTAGGTAAAAGGGGAACTGATTTACTATTTCTATTTGGAATCTCCAGTGTTCAAAAACCCTTTATTATTATAGGCTGACCTACATTAAAGTTTCCTTTCCTGTTCTAAGCAACATTCTGCAGGCAGAGATAACCATTCAAAAATGACTCTGCAGCAAAGAAATGACTTGAACTATGGTGCTACAGATATTAAGTATCAGAAATGAGCAGCTGGCTACGTTTTTCTTTTGACAAACCTCTTATTTCCTTTTCTCCTGGCTTTTGTTTTGTTCTAACACCTAGTTATGTATTTTGTGAGCATAAAGCAATCTTCCACGCTGCAAGGCTGAGTGTGTTTAAAACACCAATCATGATTCAGAACTGTAGTGTGGAGATTTGAAGCTGTTTTGGGGGCTGATAATTATTGGCTTTGGCTTCTTGTTGCTTATATCTGAAAACATAAGCCTCAGTTAAAAAGGGAAGGTT
Source organism: Oxyura jamaicensis (assembly GCF_011077185.1). Lineage (NCBI taxonomy): Eukaryota > Metazoa > Chordata > Aves > Anseriformes > Anatidae > Oxyura > Oxyura jamaicensis. Next base: position 97,385,553 of record NC_048894.1, on the reverse strand, counting down.
GTCCTCTGTAGAAACAATACAGCTAATTCAAAAGAGGCTTAATACTTTAAGTCATCTAAAAGTACTCTACAAAGTACGTAGACATGAACAAACTACACACAATCAAATGGGAGCACTTCTAGGTCTATGCACCTGATTAGCTAAATCCCATAAGAGCTTTCTCCTCTATTGCGGATTTCCAGCATAGAAAAGCTTGGTTGCTTTTATAAGTAATGAGAAAGTGGGGGGGACCTTGTCCTCCAGGAAGATGGAAGGAATAAAGGGTACTCTTGTAAAATGTTATAAATGTTGCATTTAAATAAAAAAGTCTTAAATTGCGGAGCTGGTCCATGTAATAGAAGGATCAGTAATTTTAAAAGAGTGCCAGAAATGAGCCAATTTCACAAGCTATTTGAAGGATATTTTCATGTAACTTTTGGCCAAAGCAATGTTCCAAAAAGTCTGAAAATTGAATCCTAATTAGTTACGAGGATCCCTCTGGCTCAAGTTGACTATTATATTGTGCTTCGTGCTCCTGAAGCAGATGAGAACCATCACACCTTGCCAACATATGACAAGGAAAAAGGTAAACTCACCATGCCATTGCTTTCAGAAGAGTTTAAATCAAAAAAGGAGACAAAATTACACAAATCTTGAAGGAGAATTGCCATTCTTTCCACATAATAACAGTCATCTGGGATAATATGCCTGTATTTCACTTGTCAAAGCATGCTGTTTACTATTTGGTCTTTTAATAGTGAATTTAGTGAACATTAAGAGACATTAAGGCAAAGCAAGCATTTTTATGTTATATCAGCTCATTCCCCTGCCCCTCAATACACAGAGCTTTACATTCCTTTGTGTGTTCTGAAGAGACCCTATACATCTTTCCATATAGGTTAAGCTGACACTGCAGGAATGAACACGACCGATTTAAATCTTTATTAAAAATATAAATGTCTCAAATACTAAAACTACCTATTCATAAGACTGAGACTTTTACTCTCACATGCTGAATAGGCTTGGGGGTTGCACAGGGGGCAGTAGCAGTCTTTGAGGTTTTGGTTAGTTCGTTGTTTTTTTTTTCCTCTTTTCTGAATTTTATCTTGTTGTTCAACAAGAAATGAAATGCTAATCTCAGCTCCACCTCTATTGGGTCATCTTCAGGTCAGCAGATTAGAGAAATCAGTGGAAGAATGAAGACAGTCTACTCCAACTGCAGGGCAGGACAACCCAGTTATTAATCAATCTGATGGCAGCATTTGAACAATGACAGTCATCTGTCAGAAAGCAGGAGGTAGCTCCTCATTAACACACTACTCACCTGCCCTGAGCTACAACTCTTTTATAATAATATCTATCATTCACCTCCGAGGTGTTGCTTCTTTCTTAGGCTACATGAAATAACAGACACTATTTTCTGCCCTCTCCCTGGTACTTCATTTTCTTGAAGCTCACTCAACCTATATTGCCTTACAAAAAAGAAAACTAAACAAGCAAAAATACGCAAGCAAATCTAGAGAGACCAAAATGACTTCTACATAATTATTAAGACTTTCAAGCCTCCAAATTAAAATAAGTAGACTGAGTTAATAATAACCATTTTTAACACCATTAACATACCACAGTTATGTTATCAGTTGTCCACTTTCTCCTGACTAGCATGTCAACCCTTATTTCTGCCAATCTGATTTCACCATGACTGCCCCAGCCCGTTCCCTCACACCAACTTTATATGGTCACATACCTTTTAGAATTACTTTGTTTTGCTCCGCCAGTTTTCAATCCACGTGCAGATGTCCAGGCCAACATAATATCTTAAGCAAATAATTCTTTCATAAAATACTACTTATCAACATACATATTTGTTATTAGATGCAAACACACATGGAGGTCAGACACGGGGCTGAAGACTAACCCAGCACAGCACTGCATCCGCCATTATCTGTGCTAAGGAAGGGGCTCACAGCAATTTCCATCAGCCTCCCTGAAAGTCTGACTTCAAGAGAGATCATTAAAGGGCACGGAATATACAGGTAATGTAAAATAAAACTCACCCCACCAATTGTATTCCGGGTTATACACTGAACCAACAAGCTGCTGGGGCACCTGTAGATTTCTTGCTCCCTTGTCTTTGATTTCAGTGCTTTAATTACTGTTCACTCTTAAAAACCTCAACAAACAAAGACCTGGGCACCTAGCCTGAGGATTTTCTTTGAAGAAAATCTCCATGATGTTGGTTATAAACACATTGGGTACTAAAGCTTTAAACCAAAGGTCCTGCTCACCCCATAGCTCCACATGGCCTCCTTCCTCTCTTTTCTCAGCAGCTTCCTCCACCCCTCAGCCCATAATCTTCTCCACCCTGTTCCTATAACCCACCCTGGTTTTGATTTTGTACAGGTTATTTAAGGATGAATTTACACACAGAGGTAATCCTAAAGGGCTGTGGATTTTCTGCAGTGAAAGCTGTAGCACCTCTCTCAGACCTAGGGCTCATGAAAAGGGGTTTCTGATGTGATGTTTCCCCACATGAGGAGGGTAAATTGTATCAGCAATATGATACTATTACTGACCACATAAAGGATGGTGATGCCTCACACCAACCAAGATCAAAAGTCCTGGTGCTGGAAACAAGCTGGCCAGTACCAACCACATCCTGAAATCTTGCAACGAAAATGGGTGAGAGAAACAAAGGTCAGAGAGAACTTCCAAGCCCACCAAGCAATGATTTTGGTGCTAACATTACAGGAGAGCTACCATGTCCTTTCTCTGAATAGATTTCCAAAGGGGAAATTTACACCCAGCTGTTAGGGGTCTCCTGTGCCAGCCCCAGCTGCAGACAAACCACCTTCCTCACACAAGCAAGCCCCAGAGTGGACAGGTGAAAAACAGAGAGGCGGCAGCTGCTTAGCAGTCATTAGTAACAGGTAGCACCTCATCCACAGTGCTTCTGGAGGATGACTGCGGCACAGCACTTGGAAAGGAAGGCGGAATCACAGACTCCAACTTCCCAGAAAAAGCTGAGGCAAACCCCATCGAAACCATGTCTGACTGCTCAAATGGGCTGGAAATGTAGCAGAGCTACAGAAGCGCTGGTATTTCTGGCCTCCTTTCTCCTCCTACAGCAAGGACAGTATCTCACAAGCTGTCTAAGCTACTTCCCGTTTGAGTCAGGCATTACGAGGGCATAGTGAAACAGGCAAGAAGTTAGCTTTGCAGATGTTTTCAATAAAAAAAAATAAAAAAATAAAAAAATAAAAAAATCATTTCAAATATGGGAGTCCAGATAATTTTGGGGTCTCACTTAATTGTTAGTAGGCATGCATTATAATTTCACTAAAAAAGTGCAAATTTGTATTTTAATTTTGGCAATAAATAAAGGTAACTAAGTATTATGCTCTTTCTTAACATTAGGCACTAGCAAAACAACAACAAAACTTAATGAAAATCTGCAACAACAACAACAAAAATAGCCAAACACAACCACATTTTAGGAACACCAGAACCACAGTCTTTCTGTCTAAACTCTGTTTGTTTAGGCAATTACATTGCCTGTTACTTTCCCATAATGTGCTCCTTTTAGTTAGAGTGCTCTGCAGATGATTTGATGCTGCTAATGCCTGGTTCTCTAGGAGGGGAGAGGAGAAAGAAAATGTTATACCCGAACTCTGACCTCAGTGGATGGCTTTCTGGGGAATGCACTACACTAATTGTCTTCTTTTTGAGCTGCAGTGGATGTAATTGCATATATAGAGCCTGTGTTTTGCTTGTGTTACTTTTTACTGTACAGAATGGTGTGTCCACAGTGGTGTATTAAAGCAATAATAATGAAAATAGTATCCATCAAGTCATTTCAGTGCTGTTACCACGCTGGGATGTGACCACCCTGCAAGTCCTGTGCAGTTACAGCTCTGAAGCTCCCGGACTCCCCCCCACTCCCATGCCATTAGCCCTCTCCCTGGATGGCAGGGAAGCAGCACCAACCTCACAATTCCTGTGTCTGCAGCTTGCTTTCCACCTAAAGGAGTATTTGGCAGTGTGGTTAGTCCTCCCTCCTCTGCTACAGTGACATGTGTGTCCTGGTGTGTGCGCATCTTCAGTACAGCTGGAACCAGAGCATCATCACAGGGAAGCAAGCAGGCCCTCAGCTGCACCCTCCCGTGAAGGAGGCATGTTACAGGTGAACAATCTGATATATTTAAGTAATATACCGAGCACTAGCACGTGAATTAGTTTCAGACTAATGAAGGTGGCAGAGCTGTTATTGAATCTTCCTCTCCTTCTGCAGACATGCCTGTAAATCCTTCCTGGCTGGCTGTTTGTGCAGGAGGCCCCCCGGAGCACGTCAGCTGGGGCTGATTTCTCCCCTCACAGCTTTTTCCTCTAAATAATGCCTTTTTCCCCAGGAAAAAATAAAATGCTTCATTTTATTCTTCCTCTGACTCTCATTTCCTCCTTCTCTTGAACTGGGCTACTGTTAACATTAGTTCCTGACTAAAGGGATGAGTCATATTTTTTTCCCCCTGTGAAAAACCTTATAAAGAAATTATTTTTAAGAGAACATCCACCTTTTTTTAATCAATATCATATTCCTGATTGAAGTTTCTTTATTCATTTGATTAGGAAATTCATATTAAAATTTATTTTATCTTGTATTAATTCTGTACAAGTTTTACTTCATTTAAATCTCTTTCTATGTACACTTGCATTTTTTTTCTGTGTATCCTTTATATAGTGCATATATACACATCTAGTCTCTATATATGAATAATTAGAATAATACATCTCCCTCTTATGTTCTTCATATATATATACATTTATATATGCTTGCATGTATGTATATATGTATTCCTCTGTATATGTGTATATATATATAGATGGATGGATGAATAATATATATATATATATAATTGCCCAGGCTTTACAAACGGATGCCAGAAAGCGAATACCTGTCTATTGCTCTGTCAAATGTGACTCGCTGGGAAAGCTATTGGGTTTATAGAAGAGACAAACATTTCAGGCACGCCATTCTGGGGTAATGAAGCATGGCAACAAAATATACCTGTGCAACATTTGATAAAGATGAGCTGACACACCAGTCCAAATAGGTTCTTTTGTGTGTCTGCACGTGTCTACCATCATTGCTTTCATCTTAAAACAGGAAGGTAGCAATAGCAGCAGCAGCTGGCAGGAACCACAAGAGGAAGAGCAGCTCACACAATTAAACGTCGTTTACCTCTGGCCTTTATTTCACTCCTCCCTCCCCCTAATTTATTATGTGTTTTCTCCATCTCTATGCAAAAAAAACATGGGCTCAATTTTTCTTTCTTTCTCGTGCTATCTAGCTCTCTTTATAGGGAGACTAAACAAGACAATAGGCAAAATCCCATGGCATTTAGCTTTGGATCTCAACTTGAAATGCTTCTTAGTAGGGTTTTTATGGCCTTTATTGTTCTTTGATTAATGTAAAGTAAAATTAAACCCTACAGTTACACATTAGTACATCAGCTAGAGAGAAGGCAGAATTGTGCTGTGCACCTCACTGTACAGAAAACACCTTTTTTTTTTTTTTTTTTTTTTTTTTTTTTTTAATCTTCAGAGCAAAGGAAGGGAAAAACCTCTCCTGTTGGGGGGGGGGGGGGGGGGGGGGGGGG
>NC_048894.1:97359406-97379817 GCF_011077185.1 Oxyura jamaicensis | reverse complement strand
CCCCCCCCCCCCCCCCCCCCCCCCCCCCCCCCCCCCCCCCAGGGACCTCTGAAGGGAAGGGAAGGGAAATAAGGATTTCAGCCACAGTGCTGAGCACTTGGAGCAACCCAGTTAACACCGTGCTTCTTAAGAAGTGCTGAGTAACAGCCTTTTCATTGAGGTCAACAGGAGTTCTCATGGTACATAGAGTCCAACAAAGAGATCTCGAGGGGTCTGCCTGACCCCCAGAGATTTTGCTTGCAAGGGGCATGGTAAATAGAGATAACCAGATTTTATGGTAGGTGTTATTATGTGGATCTACACTAGTTTTTACCAGAGAGATGGCTGCATAAATCTTTCTTCCAGGTTTAATTTAAAACCATGTTTTCAATGTGTAGAGATGTCATGCTTATGTGTATGCTTGCAAATGTTTGCATTCAACTTAAATGAAAGCTTAATTACGTATAGCTTTTTGGCTAACATCTTGTACCAAACAAGCCAAAGTCCTTCTACTATATATATTGTGTAAGGCACTTATGCTGTATTAATTTCTTTATTAAATATGCTCTACCCTCATCTCTTCTCCTTACAAACAATCTTCTTGATATATGTGATTTTTCCCTTTGCCAGCTGGTAACTTCATTTTTACTCTGGGTTTCCAGTGGCTCTTTTCTTCTTCATTTTCCACAGAAGTTTCTAAGCAGAATGCAATAACAGTTCAACTGAAGTAAAACTTTCAACATTATGATGCTGGAGTGATGTTTGAAACCAGACACAATGTGTTTGGCCCCTTGTAATTTCTATACTGTAGCAACATGTAACTGAAAAACTGAAATGGGTCTTTTTTTTTTTTTTTTTTTTTTAACTAGTAAAATCCCTGATAAATCTAAAAGATGTGTAATAGATTTGGCTTCATGTTTTCCTCAGAGCAGGAGTACTTTTGTTATTTAATCCAAGTCACTGTGGTTGATAATAAATGCCTCTTAGCATGCTTATTCCTTTCAGTTTTCATCAGTAGTCAGAGCCTGGGAACTTCAATTTCAACCTCTGATTGTCCCCCAACTCGCACCCATCTCATGAAATCTATTGTATCTTTAGCCAAGTTCACAAGTTAAATGACACATACATGGCCTTTCTGTTCATTTTTTCTGACACTAAGACAACTCAATTGATGCTCAGCAAAAAAAAAATAAAAAAATAAAAAAATCCCAAAATTACAGAGCATCTCTGCCAAGGGTAAGAACAGGTCAAGAGCCGAAGGAATTTAAGCAGTTGTCTTTTATACACAGGAAGCAGTTAACATATGGAATAAAAGAACAGGGATAGCAATTGATGAAACATTTGGGAGAAACTTAGATAAACAATCATAAAAAAGATTTAGGCAAGTACTTGGAGTAGCCAAAAAAATAAATAAAACTAACATAGAGCGCACAAGTCACTTCATCGTCCTTCCACTCTAAAATAGCTGGAATAAAATGGCAATGAGCAGATAAACTGCAAAATATCATTATGATTTAGTACCCATTTCTTTCCATCAGAGCCCCTATTTTAATTTTCATTCTTCCAATTTACAAAGTAACAATAAAATATCCTTTTCGATTTATGGCAATGAGACCCTTTTAATTGAATTTCAGAAATGAGTTGATTTGACTGATGGGTAGGTAATGGGAATGTACTATTTACAGAGGGAAATAGATTTCTAGTGGAAGGGTTTGAAAAAGCAGAAGGAAATAAAAGATTTTGGATGGCTTACATACATACACATGCATGCACACAAATATATATGGTGACCCTGAGGTAAAACAAACAATATTTCTGTTCTAACCTAAAGGCCTCTACCAAAAATAAGAAGTTCACGAGCACTTAGACCATTTACTGCAGTAACAGCAAAATGTACAATCACTATGACCTCATTATAACTCTTACTTTTTCTCACTGTCTATAGAGACATGGGATTGAGGGTTTTTTTGTTTGTTTTGTTTTGTTTTTCTCTGACTTTTAAGCCAAAACTGGAAATATTGGCAACTTATGGGCCATCTCACTCTGCCCAAGAGTTAATGTGGAGTAGCCTACATCAGCCATCACTTTTTGCATTGCAATGGCAAAGTTCCAACTGACTTTAATGGAGCCAGAATTTCACCCCCCAGGTGCACTATTACAATTGACTAGGGCCTGATAGATTGATTCCTGAGATGCTCTGGATTCCAGATGTGGATCTCATAAAATTGTAGAGTGTGGTGTGTGTAAAGCTTTTTTTTTTCCTTGCCCATTAAATAAATAATAATAATAAAACACAGTCCTTATAAGCAGGGAAAGGGAGATATATGCTGTTTTTTTCTGTGTCTTCCAAGAAAAAAATCCTTCTTCTTTCTCTACTACTTATGATCCCACATTTATATAGCAGAAAAAAGAAAAAAAAAAAAAGAGAGAAAAAAAAAAAAAAAAAAAAAAAAAAAAAAAAAAAAAGAAAAAAGAAAAAAAAAAAAAAAAAAAAAAAAAAAAAAAAAAAAAAAAAACAGCCAGTGAGCTGCATCTGGTTTAAAATATATGTGTAGCTGGGCCCATGTGTGCCTGCTGAAATGCTATCAGCAGCACCTACAATAGCAAGTCTAATCAGAATCCAACTATAACTATGTTAACAGAGACAGAAAATTACCCTCAAAAGTCAGGCAGTCCTGGCGACCATAACAAGAATAGAGTAGCCTTCACTTGCAGAAGAACGTGGGACTATCAAGAAAAGGATGGGGAAGGTGGAGGGATCTCTGATTCTCAAATAAACCCTGAGAGACCTAGAAATGACAGGGTACCATGAGCAGGACAGGTGTTTCCCATCCTGGACCTGTCTTACTCTGGGGAAGGTAGGGCTCTGCACTTTCATAACAAGGTCTGGATCCTCCACTTGTCCTTCCTCTTCTTCTTTGTCCTTATGGACATTGGAGATAAGTCCATCTAAATCTATCTCCACATCTATAATGGGTCTGGGGAGGACAAAATAAAATCTCTGTTCCCAGTAAACAAGTTACAGTGTGACTGTTTCTGCTCATTAAGGAAATAAGGACAAAAGGAGCTTTTCCTATTTCCTACTCCACTTGGTAGTACTGTGGAGAAATGCTCATGCATGGCAAGACAGAGAAGGAGAGACAGAGACAACAGAAAAACACAAAATATGTGCAATGTGCAGTCAGTTGAGTTACTCTGGTGGTGCTGTCTCACTTCGCAGGGACTGGGAATCTGGAACAACTTGAGAGCAGAAGTATGGGAGTCCAGGAAGGGATGAAATGCTCAGTGCTGCAGCAAAGGCTGGTCACATCATGTTTTCCCACAATGTGGCAGAGCACATATGTCCTGCACGTAAGTTAAAAGCAAAGATGAAATAGCAGGAAAGAAATCCACATGTATGAGCAATGAGAAGGATGCAATGTAGGGTAAGCTTTCTAATATTTCCTAGCTAGGATGTGATGCCAAAAGCAGAGAACAGCAAATGAAAACAGGCAAGACAACCAAAAATAAAAATAAAAGTAAAAAAGGAAATAGTCAGAAAGGGGATGCCTGAGTTTGGGGTAGCAGTAGGTGGGATGGTAGAGCCTACTCTCTCTCAAGTCACTGTGTGCAATAACCACAAAAAACTGGCTACAGATTATCGAGTGAAACCCCTGAAATGGTTGCAGGTGTGTTAGATTTGTTTGAAAGACAGAATGACAAAGGGGGAAGAGGTTTTGTGGAGCTACATGGAGCACAGATTAAAAACAACGTACTATATTAAAAAACCAACATATCCACTATATACGCTATAGAGGCATGCCAGAAATAAATGTAACTATCCCTGTGTTTGTGAGCAATATAGAGCTATTTTAAAACTCTCTGAAAAGCAGTCTGTATCCACTGTATTAAAAAGCATGCCTGGTCTTGTATTTCTCAACAAAAGCCCCTGTTTACGATTCCTACTGTGGACACAAAAATATTTTGTGTGAATCTCTTTGTGTGGAATTATCAGATGCATCTGCCCATGGAAGGACAAACATGGACAAGGTCAAAGGAAAATATTCTTTAGAATAGCCCTTAAGCAGGCAGAGGAATTAGGCCTGATTTATGAATGTATTTCCACAATTCACTTGAAAATTTGTAATGTCTGTGCAGCCTGGCAAGAAAAAAAGGTGAGGGTAATGTGAAGGAATGCTTCTATTCCACTTTATTGTAAAATTATCCCATGTTACCTGCTCTAATCCCCTGAAAACAAATTAAATCCTCACTAAGCTGACTTTAAATCAATAGTTTCATTTAAGAATAGTGTGACTTAATAAAAATAAAAAACTAACTGGTCCAGCCAATTTAAGAGGGAAATAAATCATTGCCCAAGGAAAAAAGCAGATTTGACTTGTATATGGGCCACAGTTTTGTTGAGGGGACTAACCTGCTGTCTAAATTAACTCAGGGTATATTACATATCTCATCAGCCTCATTCAGAAACCTGCTCTACTGTACTAGGAAAGAAGATTGCCAAAAAAAAAAAAAAAAAAAAAAAAAAAAACAGGGATGTTATGGAATGAGACAATATTTCTGAGAACACTTAGTAAATCATATAAGAAAACACGTCTTTGAATCGCCCTGAAAGATTGCCTCATGTTCCAGCATCTCCCTTGGCTAACTTGTTGGGAGAGGAGGCTTGTGAAAAAAAAGGAGGCCACGCTTGCAGCCAGGGGAAGAGCAAGCGTAGCTGCATTGGAAGCAGGAGCAAAAGGAGCAGAGCAATGAACACACCCAGAAGATGCCAGCTGTTTCGTTTATTCATACAGCAAAACTAGTTAAAATAGTAACTTTTTTGTGTGGGGGTTTTGTCGGGTTTTGTTTGTTTGTTTGTTTGTTTGTTTGCTAGTTGTTTTGTTTTACTTTTTTTTTTTTTTTTTTTTTTTTAATCCATTGATTGAATTATCCACGCAATCTTTACAGGTGAGTGAAGATACTACTTCAATGTTATTAACTGTAGATTACATCTATCACTAATTTACTTTATATCTGTTATGCAACTTACCTAATAAAGATCTTACAGGTTCTGACTACCAGAATATAAACAGAGGCCACGATGAAGCAACTTACTCAAATCAGTGCAAGTTATGCATTGCAAGTCACTGACAGCAGAATTTAATAATCCTGACTCCAGTTGACTTATTCTAAGTGTTCCCGGATGAATACCTTTCTCTGTCACTTACCACATTTCCAGGCATGCCTTTGAACACTGTCTTTTAAATAACCTATGTAAGAGCACCCCACAAGTTTGCAACAGAGGACAGGACTTACTTCTTCAGAATCTCAGGAAATGCTTCAACCATACACCTCTTTTGTAGCCCACAATGACCACCTGTGGGAGATGAGAAGATTTCAACATTTGCTTCAGCCATCCTATACTCAAGGAAGGAAGGGAGGTGATTCTGTGAGCTTACAAACCTGAGGTACAAGGACAGTGGTCTCATGCTGCACTCATCTGATTCCCTCAACACAATCCCAGACAATGTTAATGTCTTCATCTTATCTTCCTCATTTACAGCACTCATGCACCAGTGTTAAGAAACACTGAAGATTTTGGTGATAAGAAACATAAGAATTCACATGATGACTGAGGGAGAAATTTAGAGGGGTGTATAAATGCAGAGTATAGATTTTAACCTTGGCATTCTCAGTGCTATGTCATCAGTGAAGACTTGCCAACATTGGCAGACCTGAATATAGCAGAACGTAAAGCTACTTCACAGGAAAGTTTCAGTGGAGAATGAAAACAAAGACTAAAACCAGTTTTACGGAACTGGGGGAGCTGTTCTCTTTCAGTTACCTTTATTCGTGAACACAGCCATTACCATAATAAGTAAGGATTTTAATATTATTTTTAGTTAGTTAGTTGGTTACCTTAGTAAAAAAAATGCTTGAGTGCCCAGATTTGCAAGGAACCTGAAAGAGAATGACTTGGAAGGCTCCAGAGGAAATAAAGTGTATTGCAGAGCTAAAAGCACCCAGCTGCCTTGAACCTGTCTGACAGAATACTGTATGACTGTGTGTTTAACAGGTAGTTTGAGTTGCGCTTATCCGTATTTGTATTCCCCAGTAAGCGCTCCCAGGCTTTGCTATCCCACTGTGATTTTGAGATATGAGGTCTTAAGGAGAGTTGGATCAAGTAGTGTCTCACAAGATCATCTGCGCCGGGCCTTTTTTTCTTTTTTTCTTCTGCTTATCATTTTTCTTATCCTTTCTTGATTCTGAGCCTGCCTATTTATTTGTTATAGGGATAACCATCTGTGTTAGAGCTAGAATGAAGGATCACCGTACATGTTACATTTGTACTTGACGGACTCCTTGTAGCTAGATAAAAAATAGTATGCTGTTGTATACTGCATCTGACTAAAAATACAGAAGTTAATTTTCTTTCTGGCTCTGAATTATTTAAAGATGAGCTTTATATTCATGAAGATTTATGACCACATTCTCCTGTGGGAAGGCCTTCAATATCTTCTCACTTTTCCATTTCTTTTTTTCCAGATTCTGTGAAGAGAACATCTCATGTTGTCCAAAGCATCAGGCCATCCAGTGCCAAAGCAGTAATATTTTCAAAGAACACTGTCCTTTTGGGCTCATCAACGTCTAAAAAGTCAGGATCTCCAAGCCACAAATAGGACACTTAAAAACCCACACTATCAAAAATTACTGTCAGCTTTTGGAAAACTTTGCCTCAAGCCATGGGTCTTGACTTCTCTATTTGCAAACCCCTTTCTGTCTTGTCAGTCCTTCTCTTGTTGTAAAGGTGAATGTTCAGCAAAAGGTGTCTATTTTGCATGTGCAGAGTACCTTCAAAGCAACAGTTGCATGCAATAACTTGTAGCTTACATGTGCATACTCAAACCTGTTGAAGAGAAGAATGTGAGGAATGTAAATCAGGTCAGAATCATGCTGACAAAATGATAACACTCAGAAAGCACTTGTAAGGTTGTACAAAAGGTCCAAACCTTGAAGCTGAGTTTCGAATACTTGCCCTTTAAATTCTATTATAGGTTTAAGGCAAACCTTAGGGCTTCTTAACATTCAGTTTTGACAAGTGAATAAATTACTAGGAGAATATATCTCATTGGTTTAACATAAAGGGAGAATAGGATAGTATGTAATGAAAATAGTAAATCACACATTACAGACATCATTATGTCATTATGGACGATATTGTCCTGGTGTATAAGATTCTTTATTTATTTTTACCTAGTATAAAGTCAAGCACAACTTCACCACTTAAAAACAACTAAATACATAATAATTGTCTTATTGGAACTAAATACTAATAATAATGCACAGCAGTGGCAATGGTAGTGAATATACCATATGCCCACATGATGTATATGGTGCATATGGAAAAGAAGCAAAGAGTTACATTACATTTTAAATCCAAACTGTTGCCAGAGCCTCTGCCTTGTCTAAAGGTCTACTTGTCAGTTGAAGGATTTTTCCTGTTTCAAAATTCTAGGGCCCTGTTATTTTTAAAGAGCATATTGCAGCCCAATGGAAAACTGTGTGCTTTATTACTTGCCAAGGTTTACATGTCCCTATCCTGGGATCTCTCTCTCTTTTTTTTTTTTTTTTTCCTTGATTCACAGTTACTGGTTGCCCTTTCAAGATACACTCAGTTGTTACTATGTGTATTACGCTGATGAACCATTTGATGATGCTACTTACCAAACTGGCATAACTTCATAAATTAGTTTGTAATCTTTTGTATTTTATTCTCCCTGGCACATAATGCACTGTAATATTAGTATTTAATCTGGATACCATAAACCACAAATGCTCAGATATTCCTCATCACCTGGATGATGAAATACTTACTCAAAGTTTTGTAGATTAAACTGTGAGAGTTGCAATCTTCCAAAGAGCTTTGGGGCAATCCATGGATGTGATCAGCTGGTGCATTCCACGGAGAGATGCTCTCTCTGCAGGTGGGCATCTCAGGGGAGGTTGTGTAGTGACAGCAGTAGCTCGAACACCCATTGCCATGACAGAGAGTGTCTTGTGTTACTTTCACATGCAGAATTAATCTGGGGCTATATTAGCAGTGCCCAAAGAATTTCTACTAAGAGGGATTTTGGGGGCTATGAAAAATTTCCCCTTAGTAAGGGTGTTTATTGTTAAAGTAAAACAAACAGATGCTCTGAATCTTTAAATAGCTCCTTATTTTTTATATTTATTTATGGAATTGTAATAAATATTTGGGGTTCTGGATTTCTTTTTTCCCACCATTTTCCCTTGACATTGCCCATCATATAACTGACTATATGTGGACACTTACCAAGAGACCAAACAAAGAACTATAAATCTCTCTAGTTCTTGGTAATCTCATGCATTCCTGGCTCCCAGCTGATCTATCAAGAGGTCATTTGGTTGAAAGCCAACTTGCCAGACCTCCCTCCCTTGTCACTGTTTTAATTTCCTCTTTTGCTTGCTTTATTCTCAGTACTGGTACATTTTTAAAAATAGCATTTGCATCTTTACAAGGAATTGCATTTTAAATAAGACATTCTTGGGCAGCAACAAAAAAGACCCTCTGTCTCTGAGGATGTGTCTTGACAACTTGTTTTTAGTGTTTGGGAACACATACCACTTTGTTCAGTTCTTCTACACAAGCAGATAGTTTCAGACAACTATTTAATAGTATCCCAGGGAAAAAAAAAAAAAAAAAAAAAAAAAAAAAAAAAAAAAGGGAACACAAATTATTGGCTACTTGTCCCAAGTCTCAATATTTATTGTAGACAGCAATCTTCTCCCTGTCTGATCACAAAGGTATTTTAAACATAAATGCAGTATCTTCTCTTGCAGATTTACTTGTCTATAGTCTGACTTGGGGGGAATCAGACACAGGATGGGGGGCAGCAGTCTTCCAACACTGCAAAGGACAAACTTCTTGCCTGGCCAGTTTTCTTTTAGCTTTTCTGACTGAGAAGCACATCTTGGCCTTGATTGCTCTAACAGCCCAGTTTTGGCTCTCAAGTCTTTGGTCTTGTTCCCAAGCTGGCTGTTGACAGGCTATGGAGTATTACATACTGGTTTTAATCTTCAGGAAACATAAAGCATACATAGCTGGCTCCAGATCACCAGCTCTCCCATACCACAGAAGAGGAAAGACTGGGTTTCAGGGATGGGCTAGAGCAGGGAGGGGTGGGAGCAGGGGGACGTTGCATTGCATTTAACCCCAGCCACTGCCATTCTCTCACTGAGACTGACACTTCCAAAATTACTTGACCAATGTCTCAGCTATTTGAAGCTAGGCCAGAAGCTGTTTGGTCTCTACAAATACCTGAGTAGATATAAAAAAGACAGCATAACTTGTCTGTTTCTTTGCACAACCACAAATATTTCCACTTACATGCAGTTGGTGCATTCAATCCAATATCATGTTTCGTATGTACCTGAGATTCATCAGGAAGTCAAAAAAGCCCTTCAGGCAGAAAAAGGCAAAACTTTTTGTTTGTTTTTGTTTTTGTTTTTGTTTCAGATGATGTCACCTCTCTCTCCTCTTCAGGCTTTTGTTGCTATTGTCATTCTTTGTGGTGAAAGAAAAAAAGCACAAAGAATCCATTGGATTTTCTGTCTGTCTGAAAATGGCAATGCTCTACTTTGCTCACATTCAGCCCCAGTTTTGGGTGATGTGAGTTGAGCCTATCCCAGATTCAGACCCATTTCTGGAATACGTCCATCTCCAGTCAACTGTCCAGGGTCTATAACACCACCAACCTAGGGAAGATCACTGTCTTCTCCTTTGACAAGTCCACAAAACAGGAACTGTTTAGGAAGTTAGGAAATACCCTGTATCTAGGGCATATTTGGACAGAAGAAATGCCTGTGAGCACTTGCATCATCACAATATGCTCTGCAATATAACCCAAAAACTGGTCCAGCCTTTCTGTGATTAGAGCAGAGTAATCACGGCTTCCCCAAAATCCATGCCAGCTCTCCTTCAACGCATGGGAAGAAATTTCCTGGATTGATTTAAGTCTCACTGGCATTTGATAGCTTTGTGAGGAGGGGTGAAGGGCTACCCATGTTTTTTAGGGCAGTCCTGGAAGAAGGAGCAGGGAGGGAAGAGGCAGAGAGCTGTCAGATTAGCTACATAAAGGACAGAATTTCCTAGCTGAAACCAGCAAAAAAACTTTCAGATTTTTACCCTCCCGCCTTTATATTATGGTATTATTGCTCCTTGTAGTTTAATAAGTTTCCACACTGTTGTGACACCTGACAGCAGCACCTGTGTTGGTGGATGAAGCAAAATGTGAACAATGCGTTGTTGACTGTAACAAATACCTGTCAATTCCAGATTGACAATTTCTACTTAAGCTAATTTACAAAAGGAGAGGTAAAACACCCTCTCCCAGGGTATTATGAAAAGAAATAACGAAACATTTGATATATGCTTTTACAATTAGAACAAAACCTAAAGCTTTAGCTTAACAGTATAAAAGAAAATAATAGAATGAAAAAAATTAGTATGTGACCTGATTGACAGTTGCTACAGAAAAAAAAAAAAAAAAAATGTTATACATCTGTGTATATATTCTTATCTGTAAAACAAATGTATTCATCTGGAAATTGGGTGAAAATCTTCCTTTTTCTCTTCCAGACTGACCTGGATGTGCCACAAGCAACCCAAAAGCTGTGGGTTGCAGGTGATAACAATGACCTTGGCCTTTAGGACCAACCCACTGCTGATCCACCAGTTTAGTGAACACATGGCCATGTGTTTTTTGTCAGTGGAGCTGGTGTGTTTATAGCATTTAGCTGAGCAGAGTGTGAGCTCTCCTGGAAAGCACCGAGTGTGCTTGGAAAAGGGAGATCCTTACCGGTCCCCTCCTTCTCTTCTGCCCTTTTAGGTACTTAATGGTGGCATTTGACTTTCTCACTGTGCTGACCGAGTTCAGCCAAACCCAAAAGGGGTGGAAATGCCATGGAAAAAAAACTTTACCTACCTTCCTACAAATCCTCTGTAGCGGCAGGGACAGAAGCGTGCAGAAAGGTGACCTGGGGTCAATGAGCCCCCTTCCCTGCTGCCATATATACACCCATCACCGTCACGCGACCCAGGGCAGCCCCAGCCCCTGCAGGAGTGTGCTGCACCTAATGGGCCTGCGAGCCAGAGGCCGTGTTTGTGGGATGCAGGCAGACAGACGGCAGATTTCAAGAATGCATTCTCTTAAACACATCGCTTCCCTATTTTCCACCTTCAGCAACTGAGAAAATGGGACTTCATTAATGTTATTCCAGACAAAAAGCGGCAGAGGAATGTAACTTTAAAAAAAGCCTATATTTTTTAAATTGAGAGAGACCAATTACAAAAGCTATAAACACTTTAATCATTTCTCTGAACATGTGGAAATACATACATTGTGAACCTTTTTCATAGGAAATGCTAAAATCCTTTCCTTAATGGCACATTTTCTTAATGGCTTTACAGTTTCTCAGTTCATTTCAAAGGGCTGTTATTTGTTATGTGGACATAAGTTTAGATTATGGTCTAGAATGCTGAGAGATGTTTGAAAGAATTATCTGGTGGATGGTGGCAGCTACTTTTGCGTTGCCTTCTGTTCTTGCTTTGAAATATAGGGGGGGGGGGGGGAGAGTGAGGGGGGATACGGGGGGGCTGGAATGCCTGTACGCTAAATATTCCCCATAAAAATGTGGGGTGAAATCCCATCCCCAGTCAAATGAGGAACGTATTTCACATTTCTTCAACTGCCAGATTTTATCCAGGTATTTTACTTTATTAAGTACTAAAGTAAAAATAAATTTTATAAAAAAGGATGTCTTTACTCTTTGCAATGAGATATTTTTACCTTATGCTCTGATTCTTTGATCTTTAGGGGCATAAAGATAGTATGTGCAAGACTGGAAGGAGTAAAAAAAAAAAAAAAAAAAAAAAAAGAACAAAAATGTGTTGTATAAAAAGAAGTTATGACAGAGGATTTGCAGATGATGAAGTCAGAAATTAGAAAACTGATAATTTCTGGAAACAGAATGCTCTTTGTAAAAGATGAAATGTGGGCTACATGAGTGTCCTAGAGTGATGTGGAGATCTTGGATGAAATCCCAGCCCCCTTGAACTCGATGAGAATTTTTTCTTTCACTGAAACAAAATCAAGTTTTCACTTGCCCCTTTCTTTAAAGACATGTGGAGACACAGTGGAATTTCTTCTTTAGAAGCAAGTCTCATCCAGCTTAGGCATTTGCACTCTCCTCTCCTGTCCTGCATCATTCTTCCATGTCTTACAGAGCTCTAAGCTTGAGCTCCTTCGCCACCCAGTATCTCACTAGACATTTACCAAAAGCCTCATTTACACAAATTGTATCAAATAACTATTGACACACCTCTACTGTTGGTAAGCAGGAACTGTTCCGCTGACTCTGAGAATATTTATACAGACTTGGAAAAACCCAAATGAAGTTTTCAGAGTTCCTGTAAATCACCTCTTGTTACAGCCCTCTTGTCCCATTTCAAGACTTGCTGGAAACAGGAGAAGATTTCAGTGGTCTTCTGAAAGGAGAAAGGTATAAACTAAATAATAATAATAATAATTTAAAACAGCACATTTTATTGGAAGGTAAATTGTTAAGCCAGCTTTGGTGACTGGATTTGCCATTGCTTCAAAGCAAATAGAGATTTCTAATATGCCACACTGTGTGTGTATGAGGCAAGAGCTTGCTCGGTACTTAAAGTGGGTGCTTTATCCTCAAGCCCTTTCTTCCTCAGGGCACATTTCACCACCCAGTGCTCTGTTTTCTATTCCACTTTAAGGAGGGGGGAAGCAATTGCCTGTGAATCCTAAATATTTGGAGTCCTCAGCACTTTAAACATAACCTCTAGGAGGTTGCTCCACATGCTCTGCTACAGATATTTTCCTTGTACATGTTGACTGAAAGGGTCATTGCTCTGTTCTGTTCTATCACAAATTCAGATATTACACTAACACATCTTCTGAAATGGCAAGGCAAATTTGACATGACTTGTGAGATTCCTCCTGTGAGGAGTCACCACTTAGTCCAAACCACAGAGAGTGGAGTTCAGCTGACGTGGACACAAATCAGTTAAAAGCTTTTCTTCCCTACTCTGGCTGATTTCACAAACAAGGAAGACATTTTTGGTGAAACTACTGAGCCTTTGCCTTTCACTTTGTTCCCACCACTACCACCACACACACAGGTTGTTCATCTATAATTTGGTAGAGGGACATAGACCCCTCCATACTATGCAGTAATGTGAAAGACTATAGTCCATTTTATTATTATTATTAATATTAAATTATCACATTATCTATTCTGCTTGCAGACTGCTGTCCTCGCAGTACTTATTCTAAGTAGAGGTAGATTCAAATCACCTCTACATTTGCACCATGGGCTGTCACTTGTCACATGCAGGTTTTCCACATGCCCAGTCAGCTCAATTACATTGTTGACATGGCAAACATTACCCAAAAGTTTTAGGATAATTTGTATAATTTTTGCAATTAATCTGCAGTTTACACATTGCACAGAATTGCTGGAATGTTCTCACTTATTGGGGGAGAGCAGATAAATTCACCGAATGTCAGCCTCTAAAGAACATATTCAAACAGTGATGTTCTGTGCCTGTGGGGGAGAAGACTGAGCCTGGCAGCCAGATGTCTACTATGCTTATACTCAGAAGGCATGTGTGAATGTGTGTGTATATGTGCGTGTATACATGTGCACGTGTATGTGTAAAAGACAGTCGTGGAAAGGAAGATTTCTTCCTGTCTTTTAACAGTAAAGTTTAATGATGAGATTCTTACATTGAATAGAACCCACTTAGAATATAGTGAATTTGCCTTCCTTTTCCAGCGCAAATCATTTCTATGTTTTAATCCCTGGCCTTGCAGTGGGGCATTTCCTTAGAGTTTCAGTCCAATGCCTAGTCTGAGCTCTTTGCAACAAACTGGGAGGTCTGCAGTAATTCATGTTGTGGTTATTCCCTGTAAATTTAAAGTTGGATTCCATGTTTCAACTATAGGTTGTACAACTTAAACACTATAACTAGTGCAACCTGAGCTACTTTAAAATAACATATAAATAGTGCCTGGAAAAGCTTCCTCCTAAGACCTTCAGATAGCCTGGGACTCTCTGAGGAGAGCTGGAGCTGGAGCAGCGTGCATGTGGTTCATGGCGGTGTCACAGAGCTCATGGGTGTCACCTGGAGAGAGTGGGGCCTCTGCAGAATGTGTGGGAAGATCCTTGTGCCTTCCTCCCCTGGGAAAGCAAGGACGGACAAACTCTCTGAATGAAAGCTTAGATGGAAAGATGTAAGGAGCTCTGTGCAAACCAGAAATATGCACAGCTCCCACAGTAAGTGTGAAGCAGTAATTGGACTCTCAGGAGGACCTTTAGCTCTGGGATTTGACTGGGCTTTTAGAAATGCAGTGCACAGCCCCTTGGTATACAAGAGAACACAGAGACACTCATGTCCAAGAGATCTACACAGCCATCAATAAGATCAGATGGCTTTATTATTTTCATTAACCAGTGTCAGATTTTAATGCCAGCTGAGGCACATGCAAAGGAAGGATTGGCCTTCTTAACATATAACACCTGTGTGATTAGCCTTTCCACTCACCCCAGCTCATGACCATATACCAACATGACCATCGTTCCAGTACCACCTAGGCACCACAAAATCTGTAATTTATCTCTTGTTCCTAGTTTCTGCAGGAGGCACTGAAATGCTATTTTACTCATTTCACAAATGAGGATTAAAAAAAAAAAAAAAAAAAAAAAAGAAGAAACTAAGCAGCCAGAATCACCCTGGAGGTGCACCCAGGATGAAAGAGGGTGTTAAAGTCCCTCCTAACAAACCAGATGAGCCTTTTTCCCCTCGACATCTGTATGTGATTTTCTAATATTCCCACAAGGGCAGATGCTACAACAGGCCTCTCTCCCACCAGTCTGTGAGCATGCTGGGAGGCCCTTCCACTTTGTGGGTTTCAGGTCACATTTAGCCTAAATCCATCTCTTTGCAACCAAATGGAGAAAAAAACTGTCAGTTTCAGGGAATGCACTGGGAGGTGAGGGACACTGAATGTGGAAAGAAGAACAAAAGAACATCTGTTGATGCTCACCCCAGGGCAGGAGAACAAAGATCGCCCTTTTTCAAAGGTGATCATACTGTCCAGGAGCATAAAACAAAATAAAAGACAAAACTGTGATTGATATGTAGATCCTATCACTGCATAGACCCCTAACAACAGAGAAAATGTGTGTTTATATTTCTGTATAGCCCTTTATATATTGCTTCTTCCTTCCCTCAGCACTCGTCTTTGGATTTCAGCTTGCTTAGCAATATTTTCAATATTGTATTCCCTACACTTTGGATTCTGGTTTATGTTCAAGTTCTTGTTTTACTAGAAATGCTACATCCTGGTGGAATTAAAATCCAAATTGGATTTAGGAAAGTGCCTAATTTGGGCTCTAGTGTCCCAGATGTTGGTTAGGTGCTGTGAATGCTGTAAAATCTAATATCGTTTCTCACCTAAAAAAAAAAAAAAAAAAAAAAAAAATCCATTAATATAATGCTAGGAATGAGACGTGCTGAGAGCCAATGGAAACCAAAAGAAATCTGAGTAAAGGTTGCCAAAACACTTTTTCTCTCCTCAATTCCCACCTTCTCCCTGGGCTATGGGTATTGCAGCACATGTGAAAGGTCCCTACGACAGTCGGAAATGCTATACAGTTGTGATTTCAAAGAACAAAACAAATAGTCTTACCTCCCCTAATATTTAATCCAGATTTGTAGTTTTCCAGTGCACTGCTGTAAAATCACCCAGTGCTGTGGGGTCCTTCAGCAGTGTTACAGCGCCAAGCCTCAAGGTGGCTGAGTTGAGGATTATGTTTCAATTTGGCAGTGTAGCACAGTTTCCATAGACAAATTAACATTGTTTCATTTCATTTTGACACCATAATGTCTTTTCCATAGACCCGCACTGACACTGTCGTGAAATCATTGCATCCCAATCAAGTGAATGGGAAATTAGCACCATGACACAAAACACACTGAGAAAGTAGCCACAGCCTAGTTTATTTGTCAAACTGAAATACCTTGGCCACGTTCAAAAACATTTTCTGAAGCACTGAAAGAGCTGAGTACAGGAATTAATACCTACAAAATGTGCCCTATATAATAACCTGCTCTGATATGAGATTTAGGAAACCTTCTAGAAACTAATGTCACCCACTGCAGGCTTTGCAGGGCAGGGCTCTTCCCCCTCCTCCATGCCCACCTCCCTCAGGATGTCCCTGGTACTGGGTCCTACCTCCCTGTCCCCAACAGCTTGGTGCACTCAGTGTGGGGACACAGGGAGGACATTGCTGGTGTTATGTTGATCAGACCAAACTGGGAATTGCCTTGGGGTTTCCATGTCTTCAGGTTGAGATCCTCAGTAAAATGCTACTGCGAGAGCTGAATTTGAAACCACAAAAATCTGTTTATAGGAGAAATGTCCTGTTTACTTTGACACAGAACAAGCAGAAAAAAAAAGTAAAAAAAAAAAATAGTAGTCCGGATCACCGATTCTTTAAACATTTTTTTTTGCTCTCAGACTCCATTTGAACAATAGCAAAGGCATTCGTGTACTAGCCTAAGTGTATGAAAGGGGTCACATATACAATACTCACTCATGCCAGTGATATATTTAATATTAGAATACCAATGTATGTACCAATTTTCATTTCTCTTCCTCCCAACCACACACAAATACTGATATTCAAAGAAATCAAAATTGCACAACCAGCACTCAAAAAGTGCAAACGTACTCTGTTTTGCCTTTCTCACATGTACCACAAACTACTGCTCCATTCCTACCATTGCTCACCTTTTTCTTTTGCACCAGTGGACCTCTCCCCACACCCAGCAGCTGCTCTCTCCCCATCGCAGCCCCAAACCCTCTCAGCCCTTCCCAGAGCCTCAGAGTTTTCCCTGCCACCCTGCAGATGCTTCTCCTGCACATCCTGCTCTTGCATCCCATGTCCCTCCTGCCTCCTGGCACCCCCCTGCTCAGGTTTTTGGGCAGCTGTGCTGAGGGAACAAGGGGACCAGTCTTCTCATTCTTTGTCCTGTGGCTGAAGCATGCCTCTGGTAAATAGGAGTTATAACCACAGGCATGTTACTATACCTGTGGTAGCCACAAGCAACCTATGGAAGGTCCCGTTTTGCCAGGGGTAGAACACAGCCTGCTGCCAAACTTCAGTGCTCCTCTGTTAAACATGTGTGAGAATAAGATTTTTATAGAGGATTACAACCCAATGAAATGTGGGCAGATTTTCACATGGGATTTAAGCTCTAAGAGTGTCACCCTCCCACTTCATCTGAACCTGAACCATTTTTTATGTTTCTTTTCTAAAGAAATCAAATCCGAGACAAAAAAAAAAAAAAAAAAGTTTTAGAATTCAGTCCCAAACACAAAAGTATAACAACTAAAAACACATCATAATAATGGTGATGTATTCAGCAGCTTTAGCTGTAGCCTAATAACTGACCCACAATGGCAAGAGCCTTGCAGATCATGTTTCAACACAGTAACTATATACATGTCCATGGACATGTCTCACCTAGGACTCAGAAGATTATCCCAGTCGGTAATGGGATCAGGAACTCTACAAGTCCCACTGGAAGAAGAGTGTCTTCAGGGCACTACAAATATACGGGCTAAAAACAAAAAGGGTTGAGGACAACATAAGACTTAAAGTCAAGAATGTAAAACCATTTTGAGTACAGAGAGAGCAGCTGGGCTTAAACACAGACAATATGTTTTACACATGTGTTCATGTGTCTAAGACTAGAATGTAAAACAAAGCTAAGCACTTCAAACTAGTGCAAGCACATGCAGATTCTCCTTGTAGGACTAGACAGTATATCTCATCAAATCCTGTGTCCCCCAACCTGTGTTCCCCAACCTGCAGGTATTTCTAGCGAAAGAGATGTCAGAGTCTGTGATCTGGATTTGGCTGAGTTTCAGGCTGAGCCTCAGAGACCTCCATCAGGGACATGGACAATCCAACCATCCCATATGATGAGGAAGTACCCTTCTGCTGCTCTCCTGGGCTCAAGGAGACCCTGGCTTCTGTGACCCTGTGAGGTGACAACAGAGTGACAAAGTCGTTCTCCTTTGTTCTAGTTATGGAACCTGTTGTGGTTTTTTTGTTTGTTTGTTTGTTTGTTTGTTTTTTTGAACCCAGAACATCTACACCACTTCCCAAACTCTGTGATTACAGTGGCTGCCTTTAAGACTTCAGTTTAGAAAGAAGACACCCTCAGGTAAGGAGAAGGTAGTACTTCTAAAAACAATCATTTCCATCTTGTGTATCAGCACAGTTTTTGCTCACTATTGAGCAAGCAGGGCCAGAGGGACTGATTGAGTTACCAGTTTATTTGACACTCAGTCACCTCTCCATGGACCCCTGCCTATGGGATAGTCCTGCACAGGCTTCATCTGTGCTTCCTGCACTGGCCCCAGGCACGTTTGCTCACTTGTGCTCATGGAAAGGGAAGGAAGAGGAACAAAGTGTGGGTAAAAGAGGGAAAATAAAGGCATAATTTGTTTCCACATTCAGCTACAAAGCAATTGTGTTTTACTCCTTCACATACCTCACTGCTCCCCACTCTGTATTTGTAGGAACTGCATTAAATTGAGCCGAATTGACCCCTTTAAAAACATCTACGTACAGCCTTGCAATTTTCAGTGCCTTTTCCTCTTTGATGTGCCTATAGTTTCCATTTACACTATGCGAGAATCTCAGATATTCATGAGCAAGCAGCTGGGCCAAATCGCCCGTCACTTCTCTCTCTTCTGCGCTGCCCTGACAGCACAGAGCAGATGAACTCTAGTGGGTATCACCCTCTGGAAGATTTCCCTCGCCTGATGGGAACCCTCTGTTGTCATCAGGCTGTTGGCCAAGGCACTGACTTGAGAGGAGTTTGCCTCTTCCCAGCTGGCATCAAATCACTGCAACAGCCTCTTGGGTCTTCTGCGAAAAGCAGGAGTTTGGGATTAAACTAACTCCCGTCCTTCTTGTAACAACAGTGCCCAGAATCACATTTGTCTTACCCATCCCACCCTGAGGGTGCCTTGCAGAGCGCAGAGCTCAGGTATCCCAAACGCCAGCACTAAAAGCCAAGCACATATTCCCTTTCCCACCAAGCAGGGAGTCCTCAAGAAGCAGGCTCTGCCCATCTGGTACCATGCTTGCACCCTGGATTGCTTTCAGCCAGAGCCGTGGTCTGTAATGGTCCATAGACCATTTTACCCCTGCATAACCTTTTTATCCAGCACTAGGAAGCCAGAACAGGGGCACAAATCTTGCTCTTGGATCTTGCCCTGACTGCTGTACTCCAGCTTCTTCAAAAAATCTGGTGGTGAGAGATTAATTAGGACTCTCTAATTGTAATTCCCAATTCCTCCATTCATTTACGTTGGCAGAACTGCTTTTGGTTACATTATATTCTAACTATTTTGCATGGAGAATGCACCACAGAATTCCTGCCTGGCTGGATCATTTTGAATCGCCTTTCCAGCACTTTTTTTTTTTAGTCTCAAGTTTATGCTTATTCAAATTCTAGTTAGTCTGTTTATCAAAATCCTATGTGGAAAATATGTTAATTGGCAAAGAAGTTCTTTTTTTCAGCGTCAGCTTGCTCAGCCTGGATTCCTTACAAATGGAGCTGCAGTTTATTTCACAGGATACCTCACAGCCCACAACTTCCTCAGGTACCCAGTGCGAGCCCGGAAATGCGTGCAGCTGACATCCTCCCGTGCTCCAGCTGATTCATGGGCTGAAACCACCACTATGATAATGCATTGCAAGGACTGCTAATGAGCAAGCTCTTTGGAGCAATGCTGTATGCGGCTATGTTGCTTTCATTTTAAGAGTTAGCAAGGCCGCAGTTTTGATGTAACTCTTCCAAAGAGTGGCACTGATCTGTGCTATCCAGGACCCATGCTGTTTGTGGTGACATTTGGCCAGTAGCCTGGCTGCAGAGAAAAAGAGGAAGGGTGGCAGGAGAAAGAGAAAAAGAACTATTTCAAGGCCTATTTCAAGGCCTAAAATGCGGACAGGTTTGGTGAGAGATATCTCAGAGCTGTGCAAGGTAAACATGGTCTAAATCACCTGCTTTAGGAAGATAAGTACGCTGAGTTCCCTAAGCTAAATGTACGCGACTGCACTTTGATTGAAAACTTTGTGATGTGAAGACTGAAAATCACAAGGAGGACGCAGGCAGCATTTAATCTCCTGTTGGATGACGATTCAAGATAGACCAATAGAGATACCTGCTGCCTGATAAACCAGTCAATACTGTAGATGGTAGATACTTGCAGGAAACAGACACAGTGTGTGTGGGGGGGGGGGGGGGGGGGGGG
>NC_048894.1:97347081-97359306 GCF_011077185.1 Oxyura jamaicensis | reverse complement strand
GGAAATTCTCAGTATTTTTACATTTTCTGTCTGTTCTCAGCTCCCTGCTAAGCAAGATGAGATTTGTATTTTCCTGCGTTATCACACTTCAGATGCTGCAAACATCCAAATATTCTTTTAAAGGGCATATTGTCTAAGTTGGGAGTAAAATGTGTACCAATTGTGTAAACAAAATCCAGGGAATTCCTGGCACCTGGCAAGTCTGGCATGATCCCACCAGCATTCTTTATTACTTTTTTCTTGTATATTATGGAAGAATTACTTGCCCACCAACCTATTGCAAACTGAATGATGTTGTTTTGTACAAACAGCAGCATACCTGGCTCTGATACAGGGAAAAAATAAAATAAAATAAAATAAATAAAGCATGAAGTTTGAAAAAGCATGAGGAAATCACAGACAAGCAGAAAGCACGTTTCACACTTCTCTTTGAAAGGACTTGCATACGTTGGTTTGTACATATTCTCACTGCAACACTTCAGTTTTCGTGTGTACCTATCCTTCGTGCTATGTTTATTATGAGAGCTAAGACAGCAGGCTTTCTAACAGCTCTCTGCTGCTGCTGTCTTACTATGATTTTCCTATCTTTTAATTAAAAGTATATTTCACAGGCAGGCCAAATGCTTTATAATAACAAGAAGGAAACACAGAGAAACAGCAAGAAAAACTTTTGACCTGCTGTGGACTGAACATACTTCTTC
The DNA here is from genome assembly GCF_011077185.1 of Oxyura jamaicensis. Classification (NCBI taxonomy): domain Eukaryota; kingdom Metazoa; phylum Chordata; class Aves; order Anseriformes; family Anatidae; genus Oxyura; species Oxyura jamaicensis. Next base: position 97,358,605 of record NC_048894.1, on the reverse strand, counting down.
TTGCCATGCAACAAGACTAAATCACATGTGCTGCTGATGGACATTCATCATTATTCCTTTCCAAACTGAAGGTATATTTCATTTTCCTGAAACCTGGATTTTCTCCAGATTTGCAGGAAAATGTTGCTGCCATTGGAGCTTGTTGCTGTATGTCACCACCTGCTGGCAAATATCAGTCGAGGGTTTCTATCTTGATTGCACAGATGAAACAGTGTAGACAAGGACTTTTATCTTCCTTGATAGAGACAGATAGGTGGCCACAAAGAGAACATATGTTATTTAAACAGATTTTTGGTCTTGAATGCATATATTCAGACCAAGCCTGTTTGTATAACATGCAGTCTGTATCCTGCCAGCCATTACTCAAACAACTAGTTCTTAATAAAGGAGAATAGATGAAATTGCATGGAAAAGGTTACCAATGTGGGCAAGTGTTCACAGACTCCCTTGGTTCATAGACCTGAGTTGGTTAGGAAAATAAATGAGAGTTTAAAAAATGCATGGTATAGGCTTTTACTGTATTTAATTAACAACAACATATGAAAATTCCCAATAACCTTCTAGATACAGTCTCAGATTTGAATTTTCTGATCTATGCTATTTATTTCACAAGTTTAATGATGAGAGTTTTGGCTTTTTTGCCCTCCCCCTTTTCCCCCGATATTTTTAGAAATAAGTCTTTTGAATATGAAAGCATATTTTCAAGCTCCTAGTATTTATTCTATTCACTCTAATAGGTAAACGTGCATTGCAGTGTGGGCGCTAATGCTGATAATTCATATCATTTATCTGATAGATCAGGAGCCATTATGGTCTGTTGTGTAAATTCATATTTTGGCACTCTTTAAAAAGTGGATTATTATTGACCCAATAGACCGTAACAGCTCCAAAGAAGCCATTACTGTCTATTGTGTAAATCCTTCATGGTGCATGTTTTATTGACCCTTTGGAGCCATCATGGTCTGTCTTGTCAATCCAGATGCCATGCATGCGTATTAGGGCTGCCTGCGTAACATCCGTATGATATGGTAGTTACATTATTGATGTGGGCCCCTACAAAATTACATTTTGAGCCACATTAGTGAGCTATTTTTTCCTCAGGTTCCAAAATACCTATTGTTCTAGTTCACGTTCTGAGCTAAAGATCAGGGCTACAAAAATCATTTTGAAATAATGAAGCCGTTACTCTTTTTTTTTTTTTTTTTTTTAAAGAGTGAAAATCCAACTTGAGTTAACCAGGGAAAACACAAAAACAGCCATAGGCAGTCAGATCACAGCCTGCCTGGTCCAGGATGCTGCTTGCACCAGACAAGGCTCCTGAGGAAGGGCATCCAACATGCTGTTGAGCATGACCATCAGGCCGGGCTCTTCACTGCTGCTTGCATTACTTATGCAAGTGATCCACCTTTGGCGTTGTCCCTGAGGCACTGGATGATAATTTCATCCCAGTTCTGCCTTGAATCAACCAATCCTGTCCTTTGCTCTCTTCATCTTGTTCTCTGTCCCTCCACCCTCATCTCTCGCTGCTGCATGTGCCTGATAAAATAGGACAGACCTATAAATTTAGGCAGAGCAAATGAAATCATAGAATCATAGTATCATTGAGGTTGGAAGAGACCTCCAAGATTATCTGGTCAAACTGTCCCCCTACCACCAATGTCAGCGACTAAACCATGTTCCTAAGCACCGGGTCCAACCTTTCCTTAAACACCCCACGGACGGTGAATCCACTACCTTCCTGGGCAACACATTCCAATGCCTGACTGCTCTTTCTGAGAAGAAATTTGATCTAATTTCCAAGCTGAACCTTCCCTGGCTCATCTTGAGGTCATTCCCTCTTGTAAGTGTCTTTTCCTCCCATCAGGATCCACAAAGCCCTTCTAGCCAGACAGCAGGATCAGCAGTTTTCCTGCTCGTGGGAGAGGCTGAGCAATAAAATGGCTGTGGTGTTAGACAGATTGCACAAGGAGCAGGCAGGTGAACATGTTCAAGTGAAAGTGCTCAGAAGTGCAGCATGCATTGAGGTGTCTGCATCCGAGAACTTTAATGAGAAGCAGAACCCAAACTTTCCTGGGGGAAAGTCTGTCCTTAGGAGGTGCCTGCCTCCCAGGCTGAAAGTGTTCATTTGGATAAGCCAAATCCTTGCAAACCCTTTCTGTCTGGCTCACCATCAGCAGGGGAGTGCTGCAGACACAGGGACATGTGTCCCCACGCAGATCTCCTCCCCACACTTCCCCATCTACCTTTTCCATGTTCTCCAGCCCCACACCTCCCCAGCCTCCAGTCCTGTCCTGCACCGCAGGCATCACTGCACCAGGCACAATTCCTGGTCAAGCCCACTACATGCAACTGATCTTGCTCCTTTCCTTAAATGATTCCCAGACAAAAAACGCACAGGAACAACATAATCTGAGCTGCTGCAAAAGTCTTCCTGAGGCAAGATTGAATTGAACTGCACAGCTAGTGGGGCTAAGTTCAACCTGGAACTGCCTAAATGCTTGAATTATTCCTATGCCTGGCATAATAAAGATCTAGTGTTGGCACTGGTTCCTTGTCTTATACATTCATAAATATTTATCCAAATATTAATGAGCAGAAAACAATTTATTTCCTTTTTTTTCCCTAATTGTAACATCAATTCTAATATGTTTTGTTACTTAGTCACCTCACAAGTAAATTGATTTTCTTATCCACCAATAAGTATTTAAATGTTTTACAAGTGTATGCCAAGATTCTGAAATGAGAACTGTGTTTGGAACTCATAGCAGGGCTGGTACTTTCAGATTTCTTATTATTTTATTTTGCTAACAGTGTTGTAAAGTACAGTTATGTAATAAAAATTCGGCATAAGGAATGGGTAGCAGTTTCATGCAATGCACATCTCTGAAGTCTTCCAACAATAGACAGCTGCAATCTATGCGTGCAAAATCCATGGCATACTTCAGAAGAGCATTTGCTCCCACTCTTCCTCTTTTCACACACACACCTCTAGTGCATAATATTGACACAATTTATGATTTCCAATTGTACGTGTGGGTGTCTAGTTTCCAAGACAGCATTTGAGAACACTTTTTGAAATTTAGTTTTCAATTCAGCGGCTTACTAAAGCCCACAACTGGCTCAACATATGCAGACAGTCCCAGCAAAGTCAACTCCCTGCTTAATCACCTTGCTAAACTGGGGCCTCACTTTTGCTACATATCAACAACTTTTCATCACCCACCTAGCTAATGAGAGATTCGGGTAATTCGACCTTCCATAGTAACTGAATTTTTTTCAATGTTATGACTTGTGAGAGCTGTATATTTCCTTGGAGGAGAAGATGAAGTCTTTGGTCTATGCAGCTCACTAAAGGAGCACTTTATTAGTCCAGCATTTCCTAGTGTGTGGCTGGAAAATTTATCAGATGCTCACTGACATCCTGCTGTGCGTTAACGCCAGGGGACCACAGCAAAGAATCCCTGGTGCTCGTAGGGAATGGGCAAGGGACCCTATTCTTCCCATTATCTTTCTAGGTGGGATGTATGGGAGATGTAGCTTCTCTGACGTGAACAGATTTACATGAGGGTCATATATTTCAGGCAGTTCAGAAACACTTCTCCATGCTTTGATGGTGCCTCGGAGAGCTACCTCACCTATCCCATGTAGATGGGCACTGGAACAGTTGCTTTAAAGCTATCCTAAATGAGTAAAGTGGAGTTTATACGTCTTTTCTGTTGACATTTTGTCATTTGTCACTTATCCCGAGAGTGATTTGCCATTTTTCTGAACAAGACAATAAAAAGCTCTCCTGATTTAGTAAAAGTATGCAAAATCCTTTTGCTTTTTCCCTAATACAATTAAGAAGAACTTAGGTAGATCTAATATTGATGAAGTTCATATACTGGACACAATGTTTACCAAATAAACACATTTATTTTATAAATGGTAGCTTTACCTCTTTTCTAATCCACTTATTTTTAGAGCTAGGAATTGATTTGTTCAGATGTAAGAATAGCCTCTCTACCATCAGCTTCAGGGGAGTTGTACTCAGCATACATTGGTGTAAGCATAGGCAAAATTTCAACCCATCATCTTGGTTTATCAGCTGCTTGCTTCCTCCTCATGGATTTCTGAGACAAGAGACAACTTGCAACGTTGCCAAATGAACCCCTGCAAGGAGAGGACGAGGGCTCAGAGCAGCAAAGCTCAAAGTCTCAGACAGCCAGGTCTCAGCTGAAGTCAGGAATAAAGACTGTACCTTCTGGGAATATTCCCTACACCACACTGGTCCCCATTTAACTACAGGAAAGAGGAGCTAGATCAGGCAGCCGGGCATCTCAGCACTGTGAAGTTTGTGCTCTTCTGTGTCCCCACTGCTGCAATGCCATAAAATTCCCTGAAAGCCTGCACCACCCATCATCGCAGTTTTGCAGGGCTGAAGTAGAAACTCCCAGGGTCCGACAGCCTTCTGTTTCAGCACATAGCCTTACGCTTGACTTTTTTTATATGCAAACAATAAATGCTCAAGGTCTGGATTTTTGTATCTGTATTGTGTCATTCTATTTATGTTCAGAAAACCGTGGAAAAAAAAAATGGCTTTTGACTATCTTTCTCAGTGTGCAGGCTATGGGTTACATGAAACAGCAGGGCCACTGTGAAAAAATACAACCAAAATTTTCAGCACCAGGATTACCTCATTAATAAACTCCTGGCAGACTGAGCACGCTGGAGCTGGAATTACTGGAAGGATGGGAAGGATAATGATTTACCTTCAGACTTCCCAACTGCAGTTGACTCTGAATCCTGCCACAAAAGGCAAACAAACAAAACAAAATAAAGCAAAACAAAAAAGAAAATATTTGATGACTTTGACTTTCTGTTTTTCTGTGACAACCAACATCATTTATGACCCATTATGTAATGACATGAGCATTATATATTGAAAAGCTGTCTTGAAAGACGTTGTAAATAAACATTTCTGGTTTGCAAACAGGAAGCCAGAAATATTACTGTGGAAGCTGAAAGGATGGGGTTAGATTCTTGAAATGCTAGTGATTTGTTTTTCCTTCCATCTTTCCCAAGCTTGTGGTGCAGTCATACTGTTATTAGCTAATGCATTTCCTTTTCTCTCCACTCCCATAGCTAAAATATAACTAAATAATAATAATAATAGTAATAATAATAGTAATAATAATAGTAATAATAATAGTAATAATAATAATAGAACAGCAATAGAAATAAAGAGAGAATAGACAGATACAAAATAAGAAGTGGATTAAAAAAAAAAGAAATGAATTGGGTGTATAGAGTATTTGGGGCTACACGGGTTCAAACCAAGAGAAAGGAGTCCAACATCCAATAGCAGCCCATCTTAGACATTCCAGCAGAAGGCACAAAATCAGCAAGAATGAATTTTCCCATGGGGAAGCAAGCACCTTCAAACTCCACATAAAAGTGGTGTCTGGCACCATGCAGGGGTGGGTTTTTCAGGTATGTGTAGTTGTGTAGTTATCCTGACAATGATGAGCATACAGAAAGAGCTAATAGTTTTTACTAGCTTAAGTATTTGGGGGAGGGAAAAAAAAAAAAAAAAAAGACTTAAAAGACCTTGGGGTTCAAAACTTTTCTTCAGGACTGAAACTTTAAGCTAGGCTTTGCCATTTCCTTTCCTAATGTGAAGAACTCGTACGCTCAAAATCAGTCTCATTTTCTCAGCCCAGTAATTCCCTCTCAGCCCTTACGAATACCAGGCACTGCTGCAAGCTCCCAGCAGCAGTAGGTTTCCGACAGCCCCGTTGCAATCTGTGCTCAACTTTGCTGCCCTGAGCATGGACCAGGAGCTGACACAGGAGCCGCAGGAGGCTCACCAGCCAGTTCCACCAGAGGAGGATCAGGCCCTTTCTCCCTTGGACGTATTTCAAAACATCCCTCTTTTTTTCCTTTGCTGACTGCTCATAACAGTTGCCTAGTCCAGGCATCAAATAAACACTGGCTTTTATATGCCGGCACTAGTGTTATTGTGAAGGAAGTGTTCAGTCAAACAATACCGCTGAACAAAATCTTTTCTCCTACTGATGTCGTGTGACAATTTTTTTATTTTTTTTTTCGCTCTAACCTGAATTTCTAACCCATTTTAAACCTGCCATTTTTTCACACATTAATGGGAAGATATTTTTTTTTACTCTATTCTCTGCCTTTCCCCCCCCTTCAGTAGATGAACTTTAAATGCAATAGTGTGCTCATCCTGAGTGACCCTGCCTGCTGGGAGTAATTGTCTAGAGGAGAATAGAAGAATCTAAGAGCTTTTGTGAAAGGGAATAGAGAAGACAGACTTTATTATGATTCTGAATCGTAAGCGCACTCTTTTTTTTTATTATTCTTTTTTTTTTTGGGCTCTAACAGCTGTTTCCCATCACAACCGGTGTTTGAAAGACACAGCAAAATTGAGTGTATCAGTATCACAATTAGTTTCACAGGCGGCTAATAACTTACTTGCCAGCCATGCCTGATTTAATCAGGACAGTCCTGATTTATGGTTGTTTGTCCCAGTGTCCGATTTTCTCTGCCAGCTCCATCACAAGGAGATGCATGCAGCCTGCTCCTGCGCGCCGTCAGGGCCACCAGTTCACGATGGTGGGCTGGCTGCACTGGAGGGGAAAAAGGAGGAGGCAGTTGAAATTAGAGGTCTGGAGTCCTCTAACAAAACTCAGGGAGCATATCCTTCTTGCTGTGATAAACAGAGTGGCTCACGCTGGTGCAGGCATGCCAGGCTTGTTCACGTGGGCTGGTACATTTATCAAGGTATCTCACAGTAGCCTGCTACCCCCTCTTCCCTTGTGACCTGGAGGAACCTCCTGGGTTAGGGTCAAGAGGTGATTTTAGCAGCACATTATCTCAAGCCTGCAAGGCCCCAAGCTGCTGCAAGTGAGTCTTCTGTCAATGGTGCCAAATTACGCGTGGCTCATTTCTGCAAAGTGATCTACTGCTGCTGCTCATTGGGGACAGAGCTGAGACCGTCCAACTCATTTTTCTTAGGACTGCAAGCTGGCCTGGAAGAAATCCCAGCAGTGAGAGCCTGGCTCATGCCTTTCTCACTCAGCAACTCTACTCCTTGAAGTTGAAAAAAACATCCCTGAGAAGCTACTTGATGGATCAGTTGTAGCACTTAAAAGATGAGATCTGAGATAGTCTTGCTGTAGACACAAAATGGCAGGAAAAAGAAGAGAAGATAGGTTTTAGGAAGCTTTTAGCTAGGCTGGATATACTACTCTCCCTCCAATTTATAAAGATGAGAAATATGCAATATGGGAAACATGGGAAATATCCAAATATTTTCCCTAAAGAGCAAAGAGAAGTAAGTTGTGTTACAGACAGGCATCTTAACTGACACCTGCACAGCCCTTCAGGGCTGTATTCTCTGCAGTTTCATCTGCAGATAAAAACCTCTCTGTAAAGGTCTCTTTGCTGTGACGATCACAGGACCAGGACGGTGATTAAGCCACCACTGAGCTGAGACCACTGCCCTTAACTGTCACTCACTTACCTTGTGATTCCTAGTCGGATTTATTTTTTTTCTGTTTTCTCACTCATTTTTTGGTTTGGTTTGGTTTGGTTTTGCCTATGGTGATGGAGGAGGGTGTCCAAATCTTTGACCCTGGCTTCTAGGTGCCACTACCCTTAGGGATGTCTAATTAGTGCAGCGGTTGCACATTCATGTCAGAGGGAGCTTGTGCATCATGATTAAGGGTGTTTTCAACTTGCAAACAGAGGTACCCTGCTTTAGTTTGAAAGGCTGTTGTGGAAAATCCCTCCTGCCACCTGTTTTTAAAGATGTGTATTTCACGTCTATAGTTAGCTCTGAAACATGAAAGACAATATGGCCCTTGTCGTCACCTTCTTAAGTCAGGAACCCAGTAATCTCAGGCCCCAAGTTTGAAAGGGGAGATGTAAGCAGGCACTTTGCACCTTCCTTATGCATACTGGGCAATCATGCTGCACGGGCATGGCTTGGGGTCTCATGCAGCCCTGGTCCTTGCCCTGAGGAACTCACAGTTTGGGTAGAAAAGCAAAAATGTCTCTGGGAGACTAGAGAGGAGGAGGGTTGTTTTTGTTTTGTTTTGTTTTGTTTTCATTTTCCTCTTTTCTTACCTTATGTAGAGTGCTTGGTAATAGAAGAGAGAGAATACAAGCTACGCAAATCAGAACAACTAACCAGGCTACAGGAGAAGTCATTGCCTAGTTCTCTAGGTGACAAGATAACAGGCAGAGGCCACTGCACATGTTTCTCTCCAGCTGGAAGAATCAAATCTACATTTGCAAGTCGCCATCTCCTTATGGAGCAAGAAAGGAGCAGTTGCTGATTTCACTCAATTTTAAACAGAACCACAATGCAAATCTGCATTCAGATTTTCGAGCTGAATGAAAGAGTTCTTGCACAATACCTTTCACGGGAGGTATTTACACAGCTTAAGCTGGAGTATTTCCCTCCACCTCTCAGGTTTCCTATCACCTGTTTCTAGCCAGCCACACGCTTGGTATGGAGACATTCTGACTTGCCCTGCAGCAGGCTCCAGATTCTTTATACAGTCTCTAGTGGAGAACCTGGGCTTTCCCCAGAAGCCTCTGGAGGGGCCTCACTCTCTTCTTTCTTTCAAGTGGAAGGGAACCATGTTGGTCTGGAAAACTTATGTGAGGCAGCAGCCTCAGGTTTAAGTTTTACAATGGCTAGCTTAGGTCCTGAAAAAAAAGATGGGCCTGGCATGTCCTCACAGGCAGGTACCAAGGCTTTCAGCAGGCACACTGAGTGCTGACATCTCCACCCTTGGCAGCAGGACATCACCATTTTCCCATCAAAGGCAGTATAAAATGGGGCAGGAGCCGCAGTGACTCCAGTAAGAAAGCTGCACTGGGGATTCTCTTTTCTTTCCTCTGTTTACACAAAAGGCAGACCACGTTCAATGATATCAGCACAACCCAACCATGATACTCATTGAGCAGTTAACACACACACATACAAAGAGAAAAAGAAAAAGAAAAAGTGACAGTCTATCCATCTCACTTGGCATGTTTATATGTCCTTCTTAACCATAAAAAAGAAGGCTGTTTACAAAGTGGAGTGTCAGTAACATTGTGTAAAGGAACACTTATCTGAGAAACTTTGATCTCGTCCTGAAGCACCATTACTCTGAGACCGAACGGCTAATGGCTCTTTGGGTGGGAGAGAAAGTTTTTCAACAAGAAAAGAAGGAAGTTTATTGTGCTATCTAGTGGACACATTTAGAAAATCCTGCTCCTCGGAAATAAGTTGTGGCTGTGTCACCGGCAGCCTTATCCTGCATTGTGCAGGCTGCTGAATGGGGATGAAATAACAAGATGCTGAGGCCTGGTGTAATGGGATAGTGGGGAAGTTGTTACTCTAGGGCAGACCTGTTATCTCACTCATTTAAGTAATGGACATATTAATGGAGTTGAGAGCTAAACCAGACACATAGCCTGCCTATTGGATCTAACGTTTTCCATTTCCAGACTCTGCCACATTTTACAATACTGATTCACATATCTAGGCCCTACTTGAGTGAGTAATCCTATTGGCTTCACGAGCACGAGCAGAACATTGGCCTCAATGACAGGAGTAAAAAACGCTGCCAGAAGAGTAATGGGATCAGATCCTAAAGCATCTAGTGATGAGTTATCATTAAAAATCAAAATAGGAACACTTTTTTTGAAAAGGAATTGCAAATTTCTGTGATCCAAAAAGTGGGCTGAAAAGCACACAAAGCACTCAGGTAGATTTGGTTTCTGATAGGCCAGAAATTCCATAAGAGCAGCATCATTTACTCCACTGCCTTTGCAAAAACAGCACAAAATCTTGGCTAATCACTTTAATTTTATTTTTTTTTTCCCAATTTCCAGTGTTTTGAAGTTTTTCAAGTGTTTCAAGTTTTTCCTAATTTCGACCTCCCTGCGATATTGAGGTTCACTCGATGCTTCACTATCGTCAAATATTGGGGTGTCTCTGATCTCTCCTGCAAATGTATTTCTCTAAAAAAATAAAAATAAAAAAAATGCACCAACAGATTGAAACTCAATCACAGGGACCTTCACAACAAACATAAACAGCTCCTCCTGAGGCTCACACATCACTGGTCCTAGCTTGCATCTGTCCTGCTGCTCTCCATTTTATTTCTCCGTGCTGCTGCCTGCACTTTTCAACTTCTTCTATCTGTCGCGAGCCCCTCACTCAGAGACTGCTGAAATCCTTGGGAGCCTATCCAATACCTGCCGCGGGCTTTGGACCCCGCCACTCAAGTTCTGCCCTGCAAGCACTTAATGCTTCCCATGAGGTGCCGAACAACCCCATTAACTAATCTTGTTAAAAATATTACTCGCCAGCCAGCCTTTGAGCCGTCGCGCCTATCGTATAAACGTGTATTTCTCTTACAAACATTCCTGGAAAGACAATCTGGAGATAAGCTGGAGCTGTCTTTTACAAGTTGCTTGTCCTGTTGAAACAATTAGCTTGAAAAGGCAGACTTTAAAAGATGAGGGGTTTGTGCCCGTGAAAGAAAAGCAGCGGCTTCAAAAGGGTGTGATTTATAGGAATGGGAGAAAAATAAAAGGAAGCAGAACAGTTAGGCTCAGTGAGTTTCCATCCTGTAGTTTCCTGATTTTGCTGGGCTATGAAAGACTGCGGCCAGGCTCTATAGAGAGTGCACATTCTAACTCAGGCTCACTAAAGACTGACACGGCAGTCACGAAAGTTCGATTTATGTCTTTCCTCTTCCAAAAAAACAAGCCGCTCGTATGGCACCGTATTTTTTGGTGAGAGACAAATAAGGCAACTGCTATTGCAGGACATTTAAAATAGATAATACCCCATTTGGAAACCGAGATGAAGTACCCTTCTATCTGGCATAGCCCTGAAACATTTACAGAAAGCCTTTTAATGGAGATTTAGTGCATATATAATAATAACACAGAATTTGATACCCTCTAGGAAAAAACTGCCCAGTGCTCCCTTAACAACCACAATTACCGCACAACTTGTTATACCTAAAGTTAATAAACTGGAATTAAGGTTATGAATAAACTTTATTAACCAGCAGGAGCTGGTGTCTTCTCCCCCTTGTGACTGTCCTACAAGCACTGAAGCCCCTACATTTATCCCTTGTTTTACCTTGCCTGGGGCACGCAGCCAGCCCCGAAAGCTCCGGCGGTGACTGAAATGCACTGGGACCGAGCCAAAAAAATAGTAATAATAATAATAAAGTGAAAGGGAATAAAATGGGGTAAGGTAGAATAAAGCAGAATGGAATGGAATAAATAAAATTAAAGTTAAATTTAAAATGAAGCAAAACAAAATAAAATTAAAAATAAAAGTAGAGTAAAACAAAATAAAAATTAAAAATTAAATAACAAAAGTAAAGTAAAATAAATAAAATTAAAATAGAGTAAAATAAAAATAAAATAAAGATAACATAAAATAAATAAAAATAAAATAAAATAAAATAAATAAATAGGAATAAATAAAAAATAAAATAAA
>NC_048894.1:97210753-97346681 GCF_011077185.1 Oxyura jamaicensis | reverse complement strand
AATAAATAAATAAAATTAAAATAAAACAAAATAAAACAAAATAAAGTGAAACATTAAAAAAAAAAAAAAAAAAAGGATTTCTTCTGGCACCCAGCGCTCATCAGCACTTCCCCGGAGCCCCCGGAGGCGAGGAGGGGCGGCCGGGGGCCGGCGCCGGGTGGCTACGCGCAGCCGAGCGGTGCGGGCGACACCGTGTGGCCGCCTTCAGCAGCGCCCCGCGGGGCTCCGAGGGGCTCGGGGGGGAGACTTTCGCCTCTTCGCTGCATTTCAGGCAGCAGCAGAGGAGAGAGGGAGGCTTACAGGTGCCCCTTGAGGGCAAAGTGGGCGAGTCGGGGAAAAGTTGGCCGTCCTCTCCCCTTGGGTCTGCAGAGAAGCGCCGTTTTGGAAACGAAGCGCTCCAGCGAGCGGGAGGACAATAGCACCGCACAGCGTGCTGTGCCGGTGCCGTTTCTGGGTCAGCGTGCTCGTGGGGAGATGGCTTTATTTAGGCAGAGTAGGTGATGATGAGATATCAGTTGTTGGGCCAACAGAATTACAGCGCATGTGGTTTGGGCCTCCACAAGCCTGTCCTCAATTATTTTTGTTTACTTTGGTGCTGCCCCAAGTCTTTCAGATAGTGTGTCTTCACTCATGTTTTTGTTCTGTCAGGAACAGGCATAAGAACCCAAAAGCCAGGCCTCCTCTGACAGCGCATCCCTGTGCCAAAAAGGCTGAAGCCATTGCAACCGCTGTCAGAAATGAGCTTTCAGCAGGCCCCTGCGAGCCAAGGCAGCGAACTAAAAACAATCCTTCCCTTCCTTGCCCCCCAAAACGCCCATAAACTTTGATCTGCCGGCAGAGAAGGCCCAGCGGTGGAAAGGGAGGGCTGTGGAGTCGTGACCTCAGCTAATGGACCTCCCGCTTTGGAAGCGGTGCAGTACCGCCACCTGCTCTCCCCAGAGGTATTGAATAAACAAACGCGAAATAGTAAAAAGCTTTGTAGCATAGCTGCTCTCGCAGGTAGAGGAGGAGGCTACACACTTCGTGCTCATCAGGGTATGTCAAATTGGAGGTATACATAAACCTAATGTGCCTGACAGTGAGTCTCGGGTTAGCCTTTCCCCCTGCTGAACACCATTGGGACATTTCAGGGTTTTGAACAGGTTTTTTGCACTATTTTAGCTTCTGTAGGATTGCTGAGGTGTCTGTGTGACCTGAAAGATACGACATGAGCTGCACAAGAATATCTTCCCAGAGAACTGGCTGAGTGCCAGGTGGGATAGTCACAAACATCTGAAATGGCACTACTAGGAAAGCAGGTTTAGGACACTTTAACCCACCCACCCACATATCATTTTTATTTATTTATTTATTTATTATACCTTTATTACATACAGATGCTGAAATAAATGGATGTTAAATGAGACGTCTGGGACCTTTAATGCATCCTTGGTACAGAGCTGACAAGAATAAAGGTGGAAGACCACCCAAAATCAGGCAGTATTTTCATTAGGATAAGTCCAGGCTAGGTAGTCAATAGTTGCAGTGGTGGTTGCTGCACCTGTGTTCATGCTCAAATACATTAACACAGATTTTGCCTGCAATGGGAAACCCTCTTGCTAGGTTCATAACCTGTTGCCATTAACCCTGAATGGACCTGGTGGAAGGAGTATACCCAGTCCTTGGATGTCCAGAAGTCACCTCCAGTGGTAGACACCAGAACATTCTCTGCCTCCCGCTGCAACTGGATCAAACAAAGCACATGGTGTCCATCAGACTACTCTATTCCCTCTCTGCTGTTTGACAAGATTTAAGGACAGAAAGGAAGTCGATTTCACTCCAGCGAAATGTATGTTCGGATGACAGATCACAAAACCAGAAACAAGGTCACAAAATTGAAAAATAATGAAGATTATTTATAGGTATGGCCTTTCAGAGCAGAGCTCTTCACTCAAGATGCAATGTCTAGGTATATAATGGGAAAGCCATCTCATCTTCAGTTCAGTGTAGAGAAACTATTGAAGTATCTTCTCAAGAAACATGACTTTCTTCCTGGCTCACCCCTCAATCTAAGGAAATATCTTGAATGTGATCTTAAATCAACAGATACACAGAAAAGAGACCATTCTTAAGCCTACTAGGAGCCACTGCACCTTTCTTCTCCTCCTCCCTGTGGTTCTCTTTAAAGCAAGAACTATCTGGGGCTAGGAATAATGCAACTACAGCTTTATTTCCGTGGCCCCAGGGAAAAGAGACTTCTTTCTTTCTGAGCCAGTTCAGTTTCACCTGAGGTCCTGTTCACTCCTCCTGCAACATAAATGGATTAAGAGGCTTCTCAGACCTCCCTCACAAATAACACTTTTTCAGCTAGTTGCAGTATTTCATAATCATGTGTCTTAAAAATTAATGATTATATATCAAACCTACACATATATAATTTAACATAAATGATAACACCATAGTTAGCAGCCTGCCTCCAGCATATCAAAGAAGCCAAGCATGACACAAAGAGAGTTTTGAACACTCAAGGTTGGAATAGATATCTTAATGTCAAACAGTATATTTGCGGGGGAACTTTTAAAACACCTATGCTATGCGTGTGTTAAAAGCACATTTGTCATTAATCTCTGAAAACTGGTGCCCACTAGACTGTGTTACATCTCCTTTTTCTCCTCAGCCATACAGAAAGATGGTAGAGCTAGGATTGCCTCAGCTCTTTGAAAAGGAATTGGTGAAGGCCAGGAAAAAAGAAGAGTACTACAAATACTGATGTAGCATCGACACCCAATACCTTTGGTATCACACACGTAATCACACTGCAACTGTGATATCAGTACCTCACTGCCCCCATGTTGTTCTCCATTTCAATGGGCAGTGTGGGAAGAAAGACCACAGAATACGTTCCTGTATAAAGGGCTTGCAAAAGTGTTTTTCTCAGTTCACTGAGAAGGTCTCAGAGGAATTGCCCCAGCAGGTTAGTGCCTTCAGAGTGTTAGAGCAACCCTTTCATTTCAGTAACTGTTCCTCTCCTCTCTCTCTATCTGCCTAAATTTGTGTTCTGGGCTTGAAACAATACCACCATGCAAGTGAGTTTTCAGACAATCTGAATGATGAAATCAGCTCCCTATTGATGGATTTGTGGTGAAGAAAATCCTTGATGAGATATGCGCACTTTAGCTCTATCCTTGCCTCAAAGCAGTCAGTTGATAGTGTCCAAATTTATCGCAATGCATCTGTGTCACTTAATGGCTAACAGTGGTCATGCAATCCCATTGCTAAGAAACATCTCTAGGTACTCATCAAAGGAGAGAGACACCTAGCTCTCAGTTTAAAATATATATATATATATTAAAAAAATCCTAAATGTACACAACGCATTGCAAAAAAATTCTAACAAGACATCTAACTCATGACACAGGCTGAACACTAAGTGGGAGAAGATGATTTCAGGAGTTAGTAAAACAGTGGAGAGAATGTTAGAGCAAGGAGCCTTCCAGGAACCTTGCAAGTCTGTTGCTTTATCCCATTCCTACAGAAGGAACCTCAGGTGTGACACCTCCTCTGTCAACACTAAGTGTATACTGTGGACATCTACGTGTAAGGAAGTCCCCCAGCTAAAGAAGCCCATAACCTACAGATAACTGCATCAGTGAAAGCCAACATACTAAACCTAACTGAAGACTAAATGAAGGCTGGATAACAGTTCAGACCACAGAATTACCAATATGCAGTTAATACCTCTTGTATTCTGCACTGGCTTGAGCTTTTATTATTATTATTATTATTATTAGCACATTCAAATACAATGTATTCCAAAAGAGTCAAAAATATGAGCAATTATGCCATCTCAGGACGAAAAGTCATACACCGTGTCTTGCCAGGTACAAATGAAACCGGCATTTAATTTAACAGAATACAAAGGCAATCCTAGTTCTATGGATGAGAAAAGTCTTACCAGTTCTCACTCATCTGAGCATTTGGTTTCATATAATTAAACATTCCAACAGGGAAAAAAAAAAGGGGGGGGGGGGCTTTGTCACATGACAGTTAAGCCCTGACTTAAAACCTTAACCTCAAGTGTGTTCATAGCTGAAAATCCAATCTGGATGACATTTTGTCTTTAACACATGCTATCATAACCTCAAATTAAAGGCAGCACTTACATTGCACCAGGTTAAATCACACACACTTTGGAAACTTTGGCATGTAAAGGAAGCATGGGGCAACATAAAGATGGTGTCAGAACACATTTTCAACCTTCTTTTCTTGATATCTTGAATTTTACTCAGACCTTCAAGGTTATATACTTTTCATGGCTTAATTTCTGTATTTCCCTAAGGCACTGATGCATATTTACCTGCTAACTATAATAACTCCTTTGAAACTAAATAATTTATAATAGGCATATTATGATCCTTTCAGATTTGTTGTGATCTAATCAGCAAGCATATATTTAGGAAATCTAAAATCCTTTCGGGGCTTTTACCTTCAGACAGCCTAATGCACAATGCATAAACACAAATTCATAATAGTTCACATTTTGGTAAGGTGATCCATTCTCCAAAGCCAGCAAATACATATAATAAAGTTAATTGAGCATTAGCCACTTTTCAAACCTTAATTGCACCGCTTGCTTAAAAAAATAAAATAAAATAAAATAAAATAAAATAAAATAAAATAAAATAAAATAAAATAAAATAAAATAAAGAGTTTGAAGAAGTGTTTTTGTATAACAAAGGCATGTTCAAACTGCAGACAAAGAAATGGGATTGGTCAGGTCTAACTGGACTGTCACGTAGGCATGATTTTGAGTTTATACATTTGTCAGAATCTAAATGTGTCTAAATGTGTCCTAAAGAAATGATATTTTTACCCTGTTGATGGCCAGACTGCAGGAGTTTGATCACCATATCATGGACCAAAACAAGTTTCCAGTATTTTAATCATTTTTCATGTGGGTTGTGTGAACTCTCAAGTAACTCTCAGCCTAGTTCAATGCACCTTTATTAGCACAGCAATGTCATGAGACAAGTCACTACTCCACACCATTTCTGCTCAGAAGAGACTTTCTATTGTAGTACTGTACCAGCCTGAAAGCACCTTGCTCCTGTTAAGGGATTAGTGCTGAGAAATAAGTTACAATAGTAGGGAAAGTAGGAGACAAGTTGGAAAATTTGGTAAAGTAGTAATATGGCAGTTCGATATGATGAATGGCTATATTCATTTATTTTGTGTCACAGGATACAGACTTCATACTTCAGTGGATGAACCTGAGATGTGACTAGTGTGAGTCAGAGAAACTTTGCAACTACAATGAGCATGCTTACTACTATTTACAAATAATAATAATAACAAAACTTTTTCTCCCAACATTTCCTAGTAAAAAAATGTCTTCCACCAACATTTCATAATTAATCAAAGTTCATACTGTGTACCACCTTACCTTAAACCTCCACTTGCGAAGATCAGCTATGTTGCCTAGCAGTCGTACCATTTTTTGTATATAAACTTGTAATGACCACTAACTAAAGCTTGAAAATATGAACACTGCAGACTAAGATGCCAGCAGGTAAGTCAAATGAACTCAAATCTTTTAATTCTTTAAAACATCTGTAATCTTTTGAACATTGTCCTCCTTACCACCTTAGCCCAAATCATTCTTTTAAAACTCTTCTTCTCAAAACAAACATGTACACAGCACATTATTTATTATTCTTCTTTAGAAGAATTTCACACACACACACAAAGGCAGTTGATAAGGTAGATACTTCTGATGACACCAACCAAGTTCTTGGTGAACATTTCCCTTATGCAGTGAAGGTTAAATCACTGGATCAGCATGTTGAATTTTAAAAATAAAATAAAATATTTCTAGTGTTTTGATTTCCCAGAACTTTAGTGCAAGTCACATATCTTGCCCATTTAAACCATGCTCCATAAAACAGAAGAAAAACCTGAGGCAACATTCCTTTCTGAAAGCATCTCAGCAGTCACACCATCCCGTACTTCCTCATGAATTAAGCTGTCCCTGGTTGGTTCATCCCTGACACACCATCCTTAACAAGAATAAAGCAGTGTAGGGAAGGTAGGCAGATTTTAATGCTATGTAAAATTATATGATACTCTTCTGGACTATACCAACACCTAAGTTATGGGAGCGTTGTGAAGAAAATAGGAGAAGAAAAGGATGAGGAAGAAAAAGAGGACTGCAGCATGATGGGGTGGGGAGAATAATTTGGAGAAATAAGGAATGCTCCAAAACTTTCACCTATAGCTCCACTCTGATTACCTAGATTTCACATGTAGACATATTGGTTACGGGTGCCTCAGCTTGTGGATGTCTACCTTGAAGTATTTCCTAATACCTCAAGTAAATAAACTATAAATCAGGCAAAAAGCCTATCTCTAGTGATATTACATCATCTTTTGCTTAAAGCAAAGACCTTACTCCTCTTGACAGTGATATTTTTTCCTGTTTTTTGTTTGTTTGTTTGTTTGTTTGTTTGTTTTTCAGTAGGCAGCAATATGGGCCTCATTAAACTCTAATCCACGTGAATTGAAACTTAGATGGACTTTGGATAAATCCTTCAGAGACAAAATAGATAGGTAGATAGACGGAGACATAAAAGCATCTCTTTGTCTGGAACTTGAACTTCCATTATAGACGGATACTTCCAGGCTAAGCGCATAAGCAAATGTCCTCTTTCCCTCATTCTTCTGTGCAGCCGCATGGGACAGGGCATAGCCTAACCCTACTCCAATTTCTCTGTTTTCAACTGCTGAGGGACAGTGAACAGATCAGGAAGCCTGTTATTCCAAATCCGAAATTCCAAGTGCATTACTTGTTCAAATTAAGCCATGTGATACTGTTTTAGTTCATTGATTTGACAACTGTGACATTTAAAACAATGTTTCTGATACAGAAACTGCTGGAAAAGCAAATGAAAAATGTCCCAAAAGCAAACGATTGTGGAAAGTAAGCACAGCTGGGCCTTAATTCTTTAATAAATTGGAATGAATATTCCCAGAACAGATTTTCAGTATTTAACCATGCTTTTAAATTGCAAGACTCCTGAACTTGCATGACACCTGGAAAACATACCATCCTTTCTCTCTCCCCAAAATGAGTATTTTAAGAACTTTTCTTGTCTAAATGAAAAATAAAAAATAATAAAATAAAAATGCCTGTAAATTCAAGCATGATTATTCCTATTTTAAGCATAATGTTTAAAGATACAATATGCAGAATTTTGAAATAATTTAGGCATCCAATGGTACAAATATTTATTTACTGTGATTTCCCAAAATATCAATGCAAGTTAAAAGACACACAAAGGTACCTTTCAAAATGCTATTGATTATCTACTTGCATCTCTAAGAGTCTAGAAAAGCTTTTCAAAATCTATCAGTCACCTTTCCAAGGCCACATGGGGGTCATAGGCAGAGAAGAGCAATAGAAACACCTAAACCACCAATCCTTAGCCCTAGACAAGCTCTTGTAGGATGAGATTTTAGTTCATTCAGCTCTGGATTAATTTTTAATACTTAATGTATCCATGTCTACAGCAACATATAGAGACTTCACAGGAATCGAAGTGTCAGAAGGAAAACAATAGCAAGGAGACACAGATGGGGTGCCCTGGCAAGGCTACTATTTTGCTCCCTGAGGTAATTTGCATGTATTTTCTTACTAATTCAGACTCTATTCCACCCACCTTCTCCACTCCTTTTACTTGTTACATTAGATAATTATTTTTTTTCTCTCTCTCTGTTTTGACCACTTTCCTCTCCATACATCCCCAGAGTTTTTCACCTGCTTCCCTTCATGTGTTTTCATTCCTCCTAGGTGAAAGAAGAGATTGGCACAGAAGCTCAGTTTTCGCACTCTCCCTGCACAATTTGTTGGCCGATCTGTTCTTTCTTCCCCGCTCATCCATGAGGAGTTGAAAAGGGCAGAACCCAAGCAGCACAAAATGGGAGTGAGACTTGTAAAGACAATGAAACAAAATGAATAGACATAGGTAAAATAATCCTAAACCAATGACAGCTCTCTTTATTGTAAAAACTGAGATGATAAAACAGATAGTAAAACTCTTAATTGCCTCTTTACCACACTGTGCAAGGCTGCTGCCGTCAGGGTCCTGCAGTCAAACCATGGCTAGACTGAGCAGATTTTTTAGAGTTTCATTCTTCATCTGCAGATTTCAGGAACAAAAGGATTGTTCCTAGGAGAGGAAGTTAAAATTTAAATTGTGCAATTTCTTCCTTAGGCTGGCATAAATCAAAAGTATCAATTGAGTTAGGCTGGTTGGAAAGAGCTCAAAATCTGGCCTGCAATCTTTAAAAGAAAATGCATTTCTATTGTACATTACCAGAAAATTAATTTTTGTTGCCTCCATAAGATGACCATAGGCTCGGAAGAGAAAATAAGAAGGAACAAAATATTAGATTTATTTCAACGTACTGCACCAGGTCGCATGGTCTCTTCTTGGAGCATCAATCCATCAACAGACTGAAAATAAGATCCTCCAAGGCTGCAACAGTCTCCATCTTTAAAGGAATCCCAAAACTGTGGCCAGAAGCCAAGGTTCTCGACAGCTGACCAGGAAGAAAGGGCAGGCTTCCACCACAAACCTGTCAAACCTGAAACATTTCCATGAAGCATTTCAGGTTAAACTAATTTCCCCTTTCTTTGTTTTGTCCTGGCTCCCCTCTGCTGTAGCGGTGCCAGAAGATTTCTGCAAGCGAAGAACAGGAAAGCTTGAACCAAAACTTTCCAGTTTTAGATGCAGATGATCCGAGAAGCTATGTCAGAATCTGGCCTGAGTGGGGTTCCAGCTCTTCATTTGCCATTTATAATTTTTTCCCCTACATTTATTTCAAAAACACAATCTTTCTCCTCTTTTAGTCTTGGATACATTTCATGAACTGAATCCCGGCTGCCACTCCTGCTGATGCTTGCATCTCTTTTTAAATTAAGGCTAAGAGTAAACTGCAGCATATCTGAGCCAGGCTGGGATGTGAGGGATGAGAGGGATGCTGACACTAGAGAAGTGACAAGACAGAGATTTAGGCTCTATACTCATTTTCGATTTGGGGCAGACCACTCTCTTTGCCCTTTACCAACAGAAGAGGAACAAAATCATCCCTCTCCCTGCCACTCCACAACACAGGATCAGGGGAAGGAGAAGGTATTTGCGTGGAGCATACGTCCACCCTACAGATCCTGGAGCCCACACCACTCTGTCCCGGTAAGAGCTCCCCCGGGAGCACAGGGGCTCCAGGCTGCAGAGCTATGTCTGACAGAGCTGGCAGGCAAACTGGGATGGATTTGAAACATCTCCTCCTAACACAGGAGAAAAACAGATTAAAACAAATGGGCAACAAGATGGCTAATAGTGCTGGTACAGTCCCTGGCAATAGCAGCTGTAATAGAGTCAGCCTTGCAGCGAGCTGTGGAGTGCTGATGTTACTTTATTCTTAGTAATGATCAGTGTTAACTAACATTTGTCTGCTGAGTGCCTACAGGTCCTTGTCAAGGATCAGGCCCTCACCGAGCCTGGCTCTGAATTCAACCCGATAAAAAGCTGCCATCCTCAAAGCTTGAAATTGAAGCACCAGTCAGAAAACAATAAGTGAATTCTGCAGAGAAACAGGTGGACCCCAGGGTAAGAATGAGACAAATGTGTGATGACATGGCCTGAAAGTGGCCAAGCAGTTACATGCAAGAGGATGAGAAATGCAGCTATTTCTGTTAATTTGAAGAGTCCCTTGGACAGTCTATCCAAGTTAAAGTTGCCAGGTCTTTTGATGCTGTTTCAGAGTTCAAGTCCCCCTCCCGGTATACAGCTGTCAGGGAGGCAGGGAGGAGGTGGCCTCTCTCTGGAGGTGATGTGAAGTGAATGTGGGAGCAGCAATGTTGATACCTAAGGCTAGCTCTCGGCACACAGTCCATTTGAACTGCATCTTCTAGAAGCCAAACCCGACTTCTCAGGCAGCTAACAAAGGGGATTCATCTTCTTTGCAAACTGGCTGCTGCCAAATTTCCACTGTAAACTGAGCAACCGGTCGCTTCCACAGGCGTGTGCTCTTCTGAAAATAGGAATGGTTTCACTGTCTGTGCTGACCAGCTCTGTACCGAAATGGGAAGGGCTCCATACATGTAATAGGAGCTCAGAGACCACGGTAATGAGTACAGAATAAAAAATGATAGATAGGTGGATGGACAGATATCTCTTTATCATTTCACTGAGCCATCCAGTTTCCCCGGGCACAGAGTACACCCTGGAGATTTGGTTTTAAGGCAGAGAAAGCTTTACACGATGGATTGAGTGTTGTGTAAATATGTAAATAAAGAATAGCTCTTTAATTTTTTATGAGGAGTGCATTTTAAAGCCTTGCTTTGGCCTCCTTACTCAGGCAAAATTGCCACCTGAGAAAATGCCAGTCATACCTGAACAAACATAAGTACCATCTGCAAATAAAACATCTGTATTTTAAATTAACTTATGAAAAAATATTTGGATAATATTAAGAACGTAAACTTGTACTGAGCATCAGATGAAAAATTCCTGGGGTATGAAGTGCATTAGACTAGGACAACTCCCTTAATAGGCCAAATGCTGCATGCCCACATGCTCAAATCCCAAATAAACAGGCTTTGCACGGGGAAGCCAAGGGGGTTCAGAGGCAAGCAGAGTGTCAGAGCTGCCCTACCACCATGCATGACATGTCTCGAGGCAGTCTGTGCACAGTGGCATGCAGGGGTGACACCGCACAGGGATGAGCTTTTCAACAACAAGAATGGCACCTCAGTATCCTTGCTGGACCCTTGATATGCCTATTGGGCAGGAGTGTCAAGAACCCAGAGATGGGATTTTAGCAAGCAAGCTCCTGAACTGGAAGCTGCAGTGCCCTGCCAAGTTGGAAGGCTAGTCTCTCCACGCACTGCACTGCCTGCCCTGGCTGCACGGAGGTGCCAGCATGCTCCTCCCTGTCCATCTTCCCCCATCCTGGTTTGCCCTTACACACTGAAACCAGGGAGGGAAATGAGCCCCACAAAGCAGTAAGTGACCCCTTGCAAACAATTAATGTGAAGACTAGCTAAGGCAAAGCAATGGACATAACCAGGAACAATCCTGAGCTGGTAGGAGCACTGACAAGATGGTCGTCTTCCAACAGCTCTATTCGCCCTCCAGTGTTTCAGCAAGATGTGAGAAGTTTCAGTGACTGATCACCATCATTCAAAGGAAAAAAAAAAAAAAAAAAAAAAAAAAAGGTTCTGCTCGCATTTGAGAAAAAACCTCAGACCTGTTTTTCTACAAAAAGTGCAAGGGTAAATATCACCCACTAGGAAAGACTCTGCCATTAAAAACATCCTTGTTTTGTTCATACCACCAAAGACACAGTGTTCTGCCTAACTAAAGGTCACAAAACAGCAGAAATTTGAATGCTTCTCTCAACATCCCAAGAATTTTCATACAAAGCCTGTAACCCAACCAGTAAACACATATACATACAGATAGGTGTTTACACACATGCATGTATATAATGAAGGAGGGAATGTTTCTGTTAATAAAGTGACCTTGTTGTGTGGTGCCACTGTTTAAGAAGAGGGATATTAATGAAGCCAGCAGAAGTGCAGCAATGTTTGTTAAGGCAGTGAAAACACCCTTTTCCTCCTTTTTTTTTTTTTTTCAGCTGAACTGAAACCCGCACACATGATCCACACTCTTGCAGTGTTTAGGTGTAAATAACACTTGGTGTGTACAAAGCTCCCCCTTTCATATTCATTACTGTCATTGCTTTGAAAGGGAAAAAGCAGAGGTCATTTATTAGAGGTTACTTTTCATGCAAAACACCCTGTGGTTGCTGTCATTCAGAACTACTTAGTCTACGCCCTCAGTCATCTATTAGCAGGGCTTCAGGTCATAACCTTTAGTGGCATTTGGAATTCCAGAACCTCTGATTAGTGCAGGATTTACATATCCTTCAGTAAAAAATGCTCCGCTATAGAAATGCATGAAGTGTTGTAAATTTGTTTGGCCTTTTGTCTGGAATACATATGAACTCTGCATTCAAAGTAGGATGCATTAAACTATATTTGTTTGTCGTGTTATGGCTCCTCTATTAACGTGGCATCAGTTAACCCATTAAAGACAAACTGCCATTTCAACGTGGACTCCTAATTGAGCACAAAGAGGAGGTGGATGCTGGTGCGATTAATAGGTTCAGGTTACATGAGCAACTGATAGCAATTCTTTAGGCCTGTTACCTTTTTCTCAAAGAAGTAGCCATGCCAGCACCAAGTTTGATTTAATGGTCTCTGTTGGGATCCATACCATGAAATTTTACTGGAAGGTGAGAGAATACTACCGAGTCGTTGCCTCAGCAGATGGTAGTAAAGTGCGACCCATAATGCACTTTTCAGGTTTCAGTAGGACAGAAACATCATTCATTTCCCATACAGGATCAATACAACTTATTTTTTTGTTGCTGGAATTTGGAAATAAAGCCAAATTACACTGTTCTTCTAACAGAAATACCATTACCAAGCATTAGCATGACTAATTGGTTGATTTAGTTCAGCAGCGAGCATTTGTCAAACAATGCTAAGCTAGTTTCCCAGATATTCAAGTACTTGGGGCGTTCTTCTGTATTCTCAGGTATTTGAAGGAAAACATTTTTAAAGGAGAACAACATTCACAGTGCAAGACTAGAATCAGTCATTTGTGCATTTGAGAAGACCCCAAGTGAACTGAAGTTCTCTAAGTCATACACAGTGACAGACCATCTATGTTTTCTTCAGGCAGTGTTATGACTCTCTTATCCGGATGTGAATTCTAATAGTGATAACAAAAGTGGTAGTCTGCTGCAGGGGAGGCTCCTCCATACCATCACAGAGCTTCACCAGGCTGTCCAACTTTTGAGTTGAATTAAATGACACCCAGAAGACTGTTTAGCCTATGGTCTTCCTGCTGAGGTAATTAATTAGGATAAAAGTGAGGGCTAATACACAGCAACCAGAATACCTGTCAGAGATATTTTCCACGTATTTGACTTTTGGTGTTTATATGTCTTTTGCCTTAATTTTCAATTACATATATTTAGGGTCTACCTCTTACACTAAATCAGTGCATGAGCATATAGGCTGGTGGATGACTTTGGCCCACGTTTTCTCTTAATGCACAATGCAATTAAGAGGTGGCATGCTGAACAAAGAAAAAAAAAAAAAAAAAGGTGAAAAGAGATGAGAAGCCAGGAGACAGACAGTCTCAACACATAACAAGACAGTGATTAACGGTTCAAAGCATTACTTTACACCTAGAATTAGTCTCAAAGTCCTGTGTTCAAACAGCAGCCTCAGCCACCTCCCTGCCAAATCCAGCTTTATTTCTGGACAACTTAGTGCTTCATAAATTTAGATGCAAGTGGAAATCCTCATTGTCTTGCAAATATCAGAGAAACACAGTCTGGGATGATGCTCCCTGCATGGGCTGAGCTTTGGCAGACTATCTATGATCAACAAAGAGGGCTTCAACTCTGCAAGCGTATGACATGTCTTAACATATTGCCAGTTGTCCAGTTCTGTAGGTACTCTTTGACCTTCCTGCAGCAAGATGAGAACATTTGAATGGCCTGGTCTGAGTATAAAACTTAACTTTTGATGTCAAGGTTGTACATTGTTTCATGTGAAGGCTGCAGTCCTGGAGGACAGAGGTCAAGTATTTAAATGCATCTTCTGGTTTGACTTAAACTCAGTCATAAAAGGCAGAAAGACTCCACATTTGGATGACTGATGCAATGACTCACTCAGAATCAGCCACCTTCCAGCCCAGCAGAAGGACACATCTCACCTTTAAATTGACAGTGATGGGGAAAGAATATTGACATATTGATTGTGTCTGAGGTGACAGTAAACTTGAGGTGTTTTACTTCAAGAAAGTATTTCAAGGCACTAGAGGGGGTGGAACTGAGGGCATAGATCTGGACATAACCCAGGAAGAAAACATGACCCTTTCAGAGAATGGTTAGGGTTACAGAGGACCTGTAGTGATCATCTGCTCCAACCACCTGCTCAAGCAGGGACACCTAGAGCAGGTTATCCAGGACCATGTCCAGATAGTTTTTGAAGATCTCCAAGGAGGGAGACTCCACATGCTCTCTTTGGCTCTATCTTTCTTACCACTGAAGATCAATACCTTTTCAATCGTCAGATACTTCAGCAATCTTATCTGTAACTAGAAGAAGGTCAAAATACCTATGTAGAAAATGTCATGGTCCTGCAGCATGAGGTCTGACACAGCTACTTTGACTGATGTGGCTTCATAAGTTCCCAGGTTATCAGACTCATCTGGGTGGAATCACATGTGCCCCATCTTATTTTACTTTTCGTATATCCAACTGAACAACCAGAAGAAAGGCAGATAGTCATTCTCTATTCTGCACAATCAGAAAAGGGTATGACAAAGCCAGCAATAACATGCACTCAGGAGCAAAGCTGAGGACATTTCCAATGGGAAACTGAGGTGGAGAATGATCAACCATGGGATATCTCCAGACTGAAAATACCATCAAGGATCTAACCATGTCTCCTATTCATGTTTTGAAAGCATGCAGTGCTTCAGGTTCTCCAACACTGTAGTGAGAATTCATGTGAGGCAGGACACTGCCAGGTGAACATGTTTTCTGGTACACCTTGCAAAGGGAGAGCCTCAAATGCATCATCTCTACCACTCTCATCCAGATGCGGCACTGCCCCTGCACACATGAATACCTAGAGTAAATACATTAAAGTGCATGAGTAGATGTTAAGGATTTTCTGTAGGGACACAGATGAAAGCTGATTTTCTGTGCTTTCACAAGATTTCAGGAAAAAAAAAAAAAAAAAATCATCAGTCATCCCCCAATGACAAAAGAAGCTTCATGCATGGGACAATGCTCATCACCCGCAAAATAAGAGCCCTGGGGGACATATCAAGAGTAGGGAAGGATTAATAATGGGAAACAATGAAAAGTAATAGAGAATAGAGAGCAGGAAGCAGTAAAAGACATGGAGGCATGGGATCAAAGCAGTAAAACCACTTTGAAAGCAAACTCTTTCTCACATGGCTAGTTGAAAAGAACAGATGGCATACGGACACTCCTTGACTTATATAGCTGTTTGTCAGTGTAAGTAAGAAGGCTAGCCTATAGATACCCCTGAGCCTGATGATTTCTGGCTGCCTGTGGCCCATGCATTTATTCAAAGTTCAAATGGACAAAGGGAGCAGCATTCCAAAACAGAGATATTTTTTGGTGATATGAAGAATGCAGACTGGAATGACACCACAAATTCTGTTCCACAGGGGTCATTGATGGAAAAGATGGCTAGCTCCAGTAATTTGTAAGGCAATTTGTTTTCTTGTACTTGTTCAGCAGTTAATCCTCATTCATCAAAGCTTTTGCACTAACTTTAGACCATTGGACACCAACAGGTCTCCAGCCTACCTTTAGTTAGGCTGGAACAATATCTTGCTAAAATGAGCCATAAGAAAACCATCTGTTTACACAAACATCAGAGAATGTTCTGTCATCAGCTCCAGCATGAGAAGACTTAATCCAATGTTGCAGTTATAAATTGTATAAAAAATATGAAACTAATTTAGAAATAATTTCACTAAGATAAACACAGTGATCACTTCCTCAAGTAAATCCTCTACCCTTCAACTATTTTCCTCAAATTCTAGTTATATAAAACTACAAAAATCAGGAGAATATTGGATATAATGTTCATGTTTAAAAGGAAAATGATAAATTCAAGCACCGATTGGTCCCTGATACTGAACATGAAGTGCTGCTGTGGAGGCCAGAACTGCAAAGAGTTGCCTTCAGTTCACTATCATGTCCCATCAGCTACACATTTGTGGTGTACAGGACATCTACTGGGATTTAGTTAGATGAGGTGTTTTTAGCTTCTTATGGAACAGTAATGTGGATCAAATACTCTCATCTAAACAAACAGAAATATATAGAATTAATTACAGCTTAAGCCAACTTTCTACCATAAGTGAAAGTCCTGTGTATATATATACTAATACATATATACCCATATACAGGTGCACAATTTGGTGGATTACTCTGATTACTAGCCTTACAGCTGCAGCATTTGCACTCTGTTTAAGAATGCTGTGACCTTCCCCTGTATAACAGACTATGAATGTAAGAGCAGAAGATGCTTCCATATGTTCTCCCCTGTGCTTTTCCCTCCTCTGCTTCAGCGCTCCCCCACATCCTGACACTTGCTCAGACACAAAGGCCTGATTTTTTCCTACTTCACAGGTTAGCTCAGTTTATTACACTACCATTCCTCAAAATTCACCACCGCTGTCTACGTCTGCACTACCTATGCACTACAGCGCCTTCAAATATAACTCTGCTCTCTGTCTTAGGTGGTTGTGCACTGACCTTATCAACTTGCCACGGAGCAATAATAATAAACAGCAATTTAAACCCTGGATTTATTAAAAAAAAAAAAAAAAAAAATGAAGTGATCAAGCGAGCACAGCATGACCAGGGCTCAGGAAACTTTTTTTTTTTTTCTTTATTTTTCTTTTTTTATGCTTGGCTCTTTCACTGCCTGGGTATTAAGACTTCAGGCAAGTTACTAAGTTTCTCTTCAGTGCTCAGGCATGCCTCTCTTTAAACTTCACAGTCTCAGAGACAAGGACTGGCTTTTACTCCGCATTTGTAAAGCGAGTGACACAGTAAGGTCTTGTCAACAGCTGAGATCTGTAGCTACTATGGTAATACCGCAAGCACTGTTAACATTTTATAATCAAATACCATACTGCAAATGTATTTAGCACCCGATAGATAGCCAAATAACATAATAGGTCCCTGCCACATAATCAAGGTTAGATTTCGCATAAAACAATAACACTAAAATACCTTCTGAAATATTTTCTGAAGCTTCCTGGGGGAGAGAAACCAGCAAATCCAGCCAGAACAATCTATTTACATACTGGGTATGAGCAATTCAGTGCTGCAGGGACTGAGACTGCCTGGTGAAGACTAAGAGAAAACCTCTAGTCTAACATGTTGCCATAAATGACCATCTGAAGGCTTTTCCAGAGAGCAATCCTTGGTAGAGAGCTGAGACAGTGGGTGGCATTTCCAAACCGGGAGATGTCATGGTCTCATCTCGATGGACTCCAGCAACGTGCGGTTGATGGGAGAATGCCCTGGAGTAATTACTGAGTCATTACTGGGTCACATGTGACTGTCCTAAATTCTACCAGTAATAAACTGGTAATGAACCTCAAAAGATATAATGAAGTCATTTTTGCTGTACCCCACACTCCCCGCTGTCCTAGACTGCACGTCATTTGTTCCTTGGCTGGAAACTTTCTATGAACCAGAGTCGTTT
Organism: Oxyura jamaicensis; assembly: GCF_011077185.1. NCBI lineage: Eukaryota > Metazoa > Chordata > Aves > Anseriformes > Anatidae > Oxyura > Oxyura jamaicensis. Next base: position 97,329,295 of record NC_048894.1, on the reverse strand, counting down.
TGAAGGTCTGCTACCCACCAAACCTCCTTTTCTACCTAGTGGCAACACACACAGCTACCATATTTGAGCAAATAGACAGATGCTGTGCTGTGCTTATGCCCCCTTGTTTCACTACTCACAAAAGCAAAGCATACTGAGAAAAAAAAATCCAACTCCTACTCAAAAAAACAAACAAACAACAAACAAATAAACAAACAAAACAACAACAAAAAAGGAAGTGTCCCCTTTTGTTTTCCTACCCATCACAATATGAGTTTTACACCCATCACAATATTAGTGACTGGGAGGTGAGGATGGGAGAAGAAGGAGGAGAAGATATTTCAAAAGCTCCTGGCCAAGCTGTCTGGAAGACATCTCATACCTGGGAGGGACAACGTTAATGTATGAACAGCAGTAGCTACTTAATCCCTGCACCCACAGAAAATTGGAAAAGACTCTAAAGACTGAGGCCTTTCTGTTGGTTCCTGTTGAAAGCCCCTGTTTTGGCAACCAACCAAGTGACCCAATGTTGATAGATATCAATTCCTTTTTACCTTGTCCCTCTCACTCCCTCATCACCAGTTTAAACTGGGAACCAGTCAAATGTTTTTCTTAGGCCTGCAAGTCTAACCCTATGTAGTTGGGTAAGGTATGGGTTGTTTTGTTTTGTTTTGTTTCAGTTGAAAATGCCTAGTTATGTGTAACAAATGGACCTTAGAAAGGTGTCTATGTATTAAAGGTAAAACAGAAAAATGAAAGAATGAAGTTTATTATTTTGTACAGTGAAGTGGACACTCTATATGGCTGATTCTTGAGTTAAATGAGTTTTCCAATAAAATCTTTAGTCTTTCATTGAACAATTATTTTAAATACTTTGCCACCAAGAAAGTAAGGCAGCGTAAGTTTTATGAACATATATATTTTTTTCCTTTCACGGAAACATTTGCTTGACTGATCCCTTATAGTTCCAGAAACAAATATGAGTGCATTTGCTTAAAATAACAAAACCACACACAATACTTAACTCATTAGGATGATTTAGCAGTGGTTCAGTATTTCTCTTGGCTGAGTGCTCTGGATGAAATCCCGTGTATACAGTCTTGTATTTTACACCCCTACTTTTACTTCAGGTTATACAGTAATCTCTGTCAGACACCATGCCCCAAGTAGTATAAAAAAGATAGCTGCTTATGGAATGTCCCTGTCAAAAGGGCATGTGCAAAAGAGATTTTTAAAATTAAACTTGTTTAATGCATTATACTTTATGAGTGTTAGAGCAGAGAATTAACTGAGATAGTAAACCCATATTGTCCACCACTTAGAAGATAAACACAGTTGTTGAGCAAAGGCTACATTCACAATGATTTGGCAAAAATTTGTCTCAGTTCTAGAAAATCTACATCAGACTGTCCTCTTTTCATGACTAACACATGTAGAAATAAAATTTCTGAAATAAAAATTTTGTTAAAATAAATCTCATAAAATATATTAGCACAATCTCTATGAGTATTCCTCTATACCAGACTTTTATTGGCTTTCCTGTTTATATGCCAAAATAATCTGTTGTGAGATTTCTCTTTAAATATCTTGAAGTTGTGCACCTCTGGTTGGTGGCACTCATTCTTAGCATTCCTGCAGTATGAAGGCAGTTGCTGATAGCCTTGAGTGTTGCACCCCAAGATTTTCTATCTAAAAGTCACCTAATGCAATAGCATGACCCCATTGTCAGCTACCAACTGCTCAAGACCTACTCACGGTACTAATATGTGACTTTGTCTTAGGAAAGGTGACAGAACCTCATCCTAAAGAGGAACATGTCCCATTCTGCCATCCTTCTCCAGATATGTTTCTTGTTGGCTTCATTAGAACTACAGGGGACCTTCTAATTTTTCTGGTCACATTATATCATCCTTTGATTATTAGCCATTACTCCTCACTTTTGTCTGTTTTGTTATTTGTTGTTGGTGGTTGGTTGGTTGGTTTTGCTATTTCAATAAATAAAATTTAATTTAAAAAATAATTAAAAAATGGCCAAGAATGAGATATGTGTTGAAAATCAATTTATCCTTTTGTCAAAGTAATTTCTAGCTGGGGATGGTAATTTCTTTGTTCAGAGCAGATATAGAACTATTGTCTTGGCCTTCTAAATTGGTACGCCATACCCCATGCTGCCTGCAAGTATCAGTATGGAGCCATGCACAGTAGATGCTGAATATACTATGTAATGGAGGTGTCCCTGTCTAACAAAAACTCTCTCTCTCTCTTTTTTTTTTTTTTTTTTTTTAATGGAAGAGAAATAATGAGACAACCGCACAGTATTTTAGTCCACATTTCTCTATTTCCTTCCCATAAAAGCTCTCAAAGAAATGCAAAGCACCATTGAAGAGTTCAAAGACATACCTCAGAATGTGACTGCACATTCAAGGCATACTGACATATTCAAGACTGGATAGCTCTATTGGAGAAAAAAAGAGAGAGAGAAGAAAGAAAAGGCTCAGCATACAAAACACAATACACAATATCTGGTTCTACTGTGTGAGACTCACTGCATTCATTTTGCTCACTGAGCAAACTGGGTCCCAGAGTATAACACACACAATAAATCTACCCCATTTTTCCATAGGAGCTGATTTCTAGAGAAGCTAAAAATTACTTGGTGTAAATGATGCAGAGGCTGATGCAGCTGAATTTATAAATTAGGTTGAAAAGTTTGACATGCTGAATTAGATTATACCATATAATGCATCACTAAGTAATTGATATGTACATTATGTGCAAAGAAAGCCCCGCTAACTCAAGTGTAACTTTTTTTTCATTATTGTGTAACTCGGCCATCAGTTCATTGCCAGTTGAACAAATTTCCAAAAGGAGATTTAGTCCTTTATTAGCTGAATAAAAAACACAATTTTGTTATATCCTGGTATTCAAAAAATAAAATAAAGAAAAAAGATTTAAAAAAATGAAAATAAATAGAAGTGCATGAGAACATTTAAAGACCCTTTGGGAGATCTTCCCATTTTTAGGGAAGTTTTCCCTACATTCATTCAAGAAATGCAAAAGTCCAGATGAAAGATGTGCAATACCAGCAGCAATCAGAGAGGTGATTAGGAATGGACAGGAATGGGGAATGTACAATTTCCCCAGTTAAAATAAAACAATGTAACATAGCGTTCACAGGGAGCTTCTGGGAGCAGAAGTTTTAAAAATCCTACTGAAAAGACATCTCAGTTTTATACTAGCTGCTGGTACACTTCAAGTCTTCCATTGATGATCTGCATTTATTTCAAGGAGATGAGAGCATTTCCCTCTGCAATTACTAGAATATCTGCCCTGATCCAATGCTGATTACAGCACAGGGTCTTAAATCTCCGTAATCTGTCTGAAATGTTATTAAATATTAGATTTCAGTGTGATTTGTTTTCTTATCACTTTACTTGTAACTTTACTGCCATTCACCGCCAAGAGACCTTGAACTGGAGGCTGCTGCTTTAATCTCAATTTGTTATACTAAAATGCAAAATTAAAGAAAAAAGAAGAAAGTTGAATATTACCAAGGAATGTGATTGATAACATTGTGTCATTTTTGAGTTTTAATATTATAAACTGAATTTTATGATACTCTACCCTAATAGTGACATATTTAACATTTTAAGACTGGATATAATAATTTTATGGGGCAAAATGGGTATTGTTAGAAGATTATACAGTAGTACTTTGTCAAATCCTTGTATATTAAATACCAAAACACTATGATAAAATAATGGTAAGAGTCTGACTTCTTCTCAGAGAAGTAAGATAATCTGTCCTTATCCCTCATCTCTGCTTTAAGATCTCCTAGATGTCTCTGGTCAGCGAGAATTGCAGTGTGCAGCATGTGCCACCATACCTTGGTGCATGGGGGTAATGGACAGTTAGCATTTATGACATCCTGGCTGTTTTAATTTGAAAATGCAAAGTAGGGACATTTTTATATCCTGACAAATTCTACTTTGCTTCCAGGCAATTCCAGTTTGATATATACCCAAAGGACGTATACTAAAGGGAACAGAAATGAGCGTGCTTTCAAATAGCACAGGAGCAACCGGCAATGGATCGTTTTGTCTTTCCTTATGTATTTGACCATTTCACGAAAGAAGCATCCTTTCTTCCATATCACCAGGTTCAGACTTTTCTACGTCCAAGTTATTCTAATGCATTTCTGGCATGCTGCTGATAATGATGCTTGTTGATTTGTATCATATTTTCTTCTGGTGTCCTCCTTCCCCGACCACTGTCTACATTTCTCACATCCCACCCTTAAACTCTGAGGATCTTGAACACAGATCTTGAAAACTCCAAATCTGTGTTTAGAGTGAGCAACCTCACTAGAGTGCAGTACAATAGCAAGCTGATTATAACATAGGTACAGGTCTGTCATGGTCGAGGATGGTGACCTTCTGGCCTCCTGGATTCAGAACAGGGTATTATTCTCTGCAGTCAGCAGTTTGAAACTCAGACCATGTCCAAACCCAAAATAAAGCCAAAGGAATTACAATTCATCAGTAGACATACTGAGGATAGCACAGGATTTGTAAACCTGCAGATTGGGGTGCAAAGTGGGCAATTCCACTGTGCTTTGTCTGCCCAAATCACTATTAGCCATCATCCAAGCAATATTCTTCCTTAAGTCTATCCTTACAGTGCACACAATAAAATGAGGCCATTGAGACTTGTACATGGCTGGCTGTTGCTACTGATTTTAATTCACTAAGTTGCAATGCTGCACAAGTTCAGTTTATGTGGAAAAATCCATAATGGTGGAGGCATGTGTTGACCCTCCTTTCAGGAGAAAATGATAGGATTTCAGATTAGGTTTCCTGTATAGATGAGCAGAGCCTCACAATGAGATAGGTGTCCATAGAAAAGAACAGCACCAGAAATTTTTAAACGTGTATGTAGAGGTTTGAAGTAGAAATGCCACAGATTTTTATTTATATAGGTCTCTTTGGAGATGTAAAGACTGTGAATTCACAAAAATTCAACATTTCAGACCTGTCAAACAAAAAGTGTCAAATAATTGAGGTCTGGGGAAATTTTCAAATCCACTGCAACTATAATAATAATAATAGTTTTATACTTTGTCTGTCCTTAAGTGTGAAAAGACAATCTAGCTACATTTTATGTTCAAAAATGGGTTAATTTTAGAGCTGACCGCTCTAGAAAGCGTTACAGTTTTGCCGAACAATCTCTGCTGCCAGTGATGTAGCACTCCAAGCATGATAATTTATTGCTTAAGTATGTCATCTCCTACTGGTGAGATCCAGGGAGGGAGTTCTTTCCTTAAACCCTCTTCAGCAAATGCAATTTCTTACTAGGTGTGTGCTTTCCTAGCTTGCTCTCAAATTCCCAGCCTTGACGAATACCCAAACACCTCCACTGGCTTTATTCTGCCCCCTCCCTGTTTTTTGTGCACTTAAACACAGAAAGGGAAACACTTCATTTTAGTCTGTCGGAGACTAAAATGATTTTTTTATTTAATTGTATTCTAAGTTCTAGAGAATTACAGGACAGGAAAACTTTAGAGTAAAATTGAGGGAAATTCAAGGATGCTTATCTATAGGAAGATAAATTAGTAGAAGATTCGTTTGTTTGTTGTATCCAGTTTAAACCTACTAGAAACCTTAGCAAATATTAAGGACAAACTTCACCCAGGACAATCTGAGGAGGCTAACATATGTTCTCCCTCCATCCATGGGGGATCCTGGGAAGAAAAGTCACAACTGTCTCCCAGATTCTATACAACTGTCTCCCAAAATCTACCTGCAACATAATTCTTGAGACATTAGCTTGAAAAAAGCATCTATAATTCTGCCTACAACATTATCCCAGGACTCAGTACAGAACAGGAAAAATATTTAACAGATGCCATTTTTTTCAAAGTGAAAGAGAATTCCCTTAAAAATATTTTCAAAACAGAAATGAGCAGCAATAAATATATATATATAAATATAAATCTGTCCACATTTATGGAATGAGATGAGAAATAAAAATAAAAATCCGATCATACTGAAGGAGTATGTACAGTCTTGTAATGCACAGCAAGGAAATTATTCTGGTAAATGTTCTCTGAGTTTTCCTTTTTTTTCCTTTCAGAAAACAAACACCAAAAAAAAGAAAAAAGAAAAAAAAAAAAAAAAGGAAAGAAAATAAAGTAAAAGCAGGGGTGGAAAAATTAAGGGGAAAGAAAGGAGGCACTAGCTACCAGTGCTCTCTCTCATTCTACCTTTGGAGATGCCAGCAAATATAAAGAGATGCAACAGTGAGGGAGTGAATGGTTAGAGCTATTAGGAGCCACGTATTTCGCATCGGGCTGACATCCCAGCAGAGCTTCAACAGCCCACATGGAGCAGCCATTGGCAGGCACGGCTGAGCTTTGCTGTGCTGAAGCCATGGAGCTGCTCCCCAGACCAGCAAGAAGGACAGAGCAGCAGCCCAGAGCCCCTGGATGGGACTGGGGACAGCATCGTGCTGGATTGCACCCTCTCTGCCCGGCATAAGGGCACTGCAGCAAAAGGAAGAGGACTCTATGTGCTAGCACACAGCGGGGTGCTCTGCTAGAAGTGACTCTCTGACACGTGATTGCTGGGACTCAGCTCACTTCTCTACCTTTTTTTTTTTTAAATCCACCTAATACATTAGGTAGACTTCTAGAAAAATAATAATAATAATAATAATAATAATAATAATAAAATCTGTTTGCTTTCCAGCCACATTTCAGCAAAAAGCCCAAACAGCCAAGAGGCTGTCCCTGAGCCCTAGTACCCCAGCAATAATTTCAGGGAACATTTTTATGTTATGAGACAGTTGTGGCACAATGCAGTCATGGTGTTTGGACTTGTCAAAACAAACAAACCATGCTCAGTGAAATTTGTTGCACAAAAGAGCTAAACAAATTACGGGGTAGAGGCAAATGTGGCCACACCATCAGCATTCAAGACCTGAAGGAAAGAGTGGAAACTTTCAGGGTCTGAATGCAAGAGTGGGAAAGCTAATTGAGCACAAATGAAAGGATCTATTACGGCTGAAAGAATAAGTGAGAGTACAGGCAGGACAATACTCTCATTTATGATTCAAATATCCACAGATAGTGTGGAGTACAGCTTTAAATACAATTTACAGCCTTGATTACAAATGACTATGTGCATCAACTTGGAAGGAATGCAAAGACCATGAGCGAGAGAAAGAGCCTGCCTTGTCTGAAAGGAAAGAAAAGGGGATAAGTGAAGGCAGAACTCGGCTGGACAGTCAGAAGCAATTGGAATGTGCAGAATTATGAAATAGCGCTTTTAGAAACCTGAAGATGAACTGATTAGTGGGCAAGAAGGCCCACATTTAAAATAACTGAATTGCCCAGTGATAAGATTATAAAGGGAGATTTATGCTAGATGATCACTGTGAGATCGGGGAAAGGGAATAGCGTTCTATCCCTGTGTCTTCCAAAAGCAAGATATAAAAATATGAATGCGGTAAAAATAATGAGTGCTGGAAATGAAGAGCAAGGACGGGCTCCTATTTTTATGGAAAGCAGCAGCAACTTTTCCCCCCAGCCTACAGGAGACCAAAACTGGTCTCAAACCATGCAAATTATGAATTACTTTTTACCCCAAAGCTGTCTGTATCCTCACTGTGCATTTTTTTAATTCTAAAGCCATGTGACATTAAGTAATTTAACATTACTTCTGTTAAATTGTCAATTTTTTTTTTTCCAAGGATTTTGAAATTCTAAAAATCTTACAAAACCTCTGGCATAATTTGGGCTGTGTAGCAATCAAATTAATAACAGCCTCTCATAGATGGACACTTGCACAAAATGTAGTGCACCTTTAGGTTGCACAGGTTGTATATTCGCATGCTTTCTATCCTATATCCACTTCAAGCTCCCAAGGATATTACATACCACAACAGCTAGCAATATTCAGAAAAAAAGCCATCATCTCACCACAGGTCACAACTTCCCAATTCTGCCAGAGCCTGCTTGAAATCAGAAACTCACAAAAAGGCAACTGGGGGGAGCTACAGCTTGGCTACAAGGAGGTAGGCACAAGCAGAAGCTAACAGCTGGCTCAGTTTGTGACTTGCAGAACATGAGCACCTGAGCACTCAGCCTGGGACTGGCTATACAGTAAGGGTAAGGAATCATTTAACTCCAGGTGGCCCTAAAACACTCTTTCTTCTATGTGGAAACTGCTCAAAGTTGCCTGTGCATTCCTGACTGGTAGGCCTAATTATCAGCAGTGCACCACATGCTTGGGGTAAAACCCCAATTTAAGAAGCCTCAGTTCCCAATGTAATGTGCAGCAGCCCATCAACTAAATAACTTTAAGGAACTATACAATGCAATGTCACAAACAGCTCTTGCTGAAGACACATCAGAATTGTTTTCTAAAACTCACAAGTAGTGAGAAGGATGAAATGTCAGGATATGCCTCTCCTCCCCTAACCGAGAGCCACGTTCTTCATGATTACGTGCATGGGAGGCTATGACTGTGCAATGAGGAAGAAGGAAAGGCAAGGCGTCTGGATGACTAATTCAAGTCTGTGGAGCCCTCATCTGTGAGCCCGAAAAGTAACCACACAAAGGATAAAACCAAGGTCTCCTCTGCTTTCCTCATCATAACCACTCATTGCAGAGCCAAACAATGCTGGGGCGAGTGTGTGTATTTTTACTTCTTTTGTAAGGGCTCAGCTGGCACCTTTCTTAAGCAAGGCAGTAAACATGAATAGCCAAGCATAGTACCATTTCCCCACAATTATTCATTTTTAAGGACATTGTTTTTTAAAAAAAGAAAAGAGAATGAAACTGGATGGCATGTGCTCCCAGTCTCAGATTGGGTGTGGAAGAAAATAATGGCCACACACTGCTATACAATTAGCTCTGTCTTGGAAAGGAATTATACTGATGTTTTTCTAAGCAATGCCAGGTGGTTTATTCACCAAATAATGAGACACTAAATGGATCTAAAGATTCTTGGCAACTGGTTAGTGCTTACCTTGGACTCCCTATTCCTCCCTTCAAGAAATGGTTTGCTTTTCCCAAGAGTTTCCTTAAGTAGCTCCTCAGCTGTGATTAAAGACAAATAACAGTGGACTGAAGGTTGGTTAAGTTATACTTGTTTAATGATACAGTTCAGGGAACTGTGAATGCACATGAGATGTCTCTCATTGATTTAGTAAACAGCTTAAGTTATCAGACAACCTTGTTTTCAAAGTCCATAATTCCCTTAAAAAAATAAAATAAAAACAACACCTGATGTGGTTAAATTGATCTCTGACCAAAAACCTATTAAAAAAAAAATAAATAAAAAATCTATATTTTTAGCAAGAGCAAGAAAAATGTACAGTTATTTTTAACTATGCTGCTGGGGAAAGAAAGGATCCCAAATACAGGAGCACTTCTGGGATCACAAGGCCAGGTTCTCCATAGCTCAGCATAGAGAACCATGGGAGCCAAGCTTCCAGCTGTTTCTGAAGGCAAGCAAGACAAGCAAGACAAACTATATCTCAACAGGCTTATGGCAGCCTCCCTGCTCCATATTGACTGTGAAGCAGATCTGCTCCATGTAACAAGAAGAGGGACTTGAGTAGTCCCAGCTCCAACAATTCCCAAGCCCAAGTGCCAGTCAAGGGCAAAGCTGGGCCAGGTGGTCTGCAGACACTCCTGGGGTTGTCCTATGCACACGGCAAGAGCCCCAGGCCCAGAAACATCAGCTGAAGCCTCCTATTAATCACCAGGAAACTGGATGTATCCCAACCTGGCTGTCCCCTTGTACATCCCACTGCTCTGTCTTTGAAAACTGGAAAGAAAGTGCTCTAGCTCCAAACAAAACTAAGCTGGAAACGGTGCACCTCCTATATGTGTGTACACAAAGCAACATATTGAGTAAACCTGGAGCTGCCAGGGACTGCTGATGTGGGCTGCTTTGTTTTCTTCCTTGCTGCACATTAACACCTGCATTAGGCCCTCATGGAGCAGGGTTGAAGCCAAGGTGGAGTCAAGCACTAGCGCCCAGCAGGACAGTAGCAGCTGAATGTAATGCAGGGGAAAGGTTTCACAGAAATACTTTCATAAATGCCATTTCATAAAGGCCAGCAGATAGCAAATCAATTAGCCAATGAATTTTACTTCTCTTTCTCTTTTAATTTATAGGGCAAGGCACATGATAAAAGAAATTAATGATGTAAAAAAAAAAAAAAAAATGCTGTGAATAATTCTTTGCTTATGGTTTCTCTTACAAATATTTGGTATTTAATATTAGTACTGCTTTGGTCATCTGTGTCCAAAGGCCTCACCCATAGTCATTTCAAGAGATGACTATTCACAGCCAACAATTCAAAATGTCATTTATGTGAATACAAATTTATACCTCTGTAAAATCCTACATCTGCTGAAGAGTAATTTTCTAGAACATTCTGCATAACACTAAACATGCTGAGCATTGCAAGGCTTCTCAAGAAGAGCTAATTACAACATCCCAATTAATATTTGAAGAAAATCTTGAAGCAATGGCTCTGCTGTCATTTAAATATGCGACTACTGTCTTTATAATGTGCAAAGCATTACAACCATTTATATATGCTCCAAGTGATATATCACCAACCTGAACTTAGAGTTTCCTCTTCTTTTGTTCTGGGTTCATAACCTTGCTGTATTATCTTCCATAACTCTATAGCTTGCTAATGCATAATTCAAGCCTCTTATTGACAAAAAGTGGCAGAAAGAAAGAATATTTCAATGACACTTTCTCACGTAGATAGTATTGCTTTTACTTCAACTGTTATCATTTCCATATTAAAGCCAAATCTTTTAAGGTGTATTAAGTATCATTTTCCTTGCTTCCTTGCAGTCGATTCACTGGGACATCTACACCTGTTTACCTCCATCTTCCAAGAATACTGTATTGTAAGGTTTTTTTCTTTTTCTTTTTAAGATGGGTTTCTTGCTAAAAGAACAAACTTTGGTTAAAACATGATGAGTTAATGTATGACATCAGCTGCATGCTGATCTCTTGATTTAACTAGAGCTTGGCTTCAGAGCTGGTGTCACTGTTTCCTCAGATGTGTGTAGGCAGCAGGATCATTGTGTGATCATTCTTCAATCCTTGTTTTAATTCCTTCCCTTTGCAAAATAAGTATGGAGATAGGCATAATTTGAATTTCCATGCATCACTGACTGGACGTCAACTTTGTCGATCTGTCCTCAAATACAGCTATGCAACATGCAAAAATCCCACTTGTGCTGGTGCAGGTGCTTCAAATGCACACAGGAGGGAAGAAGACAGTTTGACCTTTTTCCACATTGAAGAGGGATGGTGAGAATACCAAGGGCTTTTAGTCTCTACCTTGCATTCTTACAACAGTACGAAAAGTGACAAAGACTTGTAGTAAGGCAAAATAATTAGAAACAACCATTAAGAACTCTACATAAATAGTGAAGTATCAAACTGGGCAGGTTAAGATTGGTGAGCTCTTGTGCCTCCACAGACCCTCCGCTCAATATCCTCTTGTTACAGCATCTTTAGGACATATAAAAAGGACATAACACCTTTCTTTACAGATTGCTGTAGGGCAGGGGACAGCTAGAGAGAGCGCCTTTGTGGGGAAAGAGCCTTATCACATCCTTTGTGTATTCCCTGCTGTCTGAGGCTCTACATACTGTGCAAGGACATGTGAGGCTCCTCCACAGCTATCCTAAATGTCTACATTTACCTGAGCTATGAAATACTGCTCTCTTCCATCCAAACTGCCCTTGTAGGCAGCCTGGACTCAGTCCGAAGTCAGACTGCCTACAGCTCCCACCCGCCCTTGTGACAAGCAATGTCCATGACCCAGCCAGCATTATTTGTTTGCTATCTTGGTTGCAGTAAGAGCAGAAGCTAAGGCAGACTAGGTGAAACTAGGTGTGCCAGGGCCCATCCACACGGCTGGTAACGCCTTCAGAGCACGGCATGCATCACCTATGCATTGCGCTTCTCAAAGCAGCAAGACATTTGCCTTGAAGGCAGCTTGAAAGCACTCAAGCAGGTAAGTAAGGTGGGCAGAAGGTGAGTTTGCCCTCAAGCCCAGCTCAAAGTCACTTCTGCATGGCATCCTACATGCACCTAGCATGTAGGATGGCATATACAGCACCTAGCACAGACAGACATCTACCTAAAAGGCCCTTTATCTAATAATGGAAACTGCAGTCTAACAAAGGATATCATTCTGCCAAAAGTAGTAAGAATAATCATCAGAAGGGTCCCCGCAAGGCACCTGTACTCCCTAGAGCCACATTTACCAAACCAGCTCCCGTCCTAATGTGGCCAAGTCAACAGCCAGGTTTACAGCCATGATGCTTCTTCTCATGCCACCAAAGCACTCATCTAATTCCTGCGTGTTCAAATTCCTGAAGCACTACAGCTCTTGCTACAACCAAAATAATTCTCTGAACTTATGAGCTTGTCTTCTTCTAAAAGCTCACAAAGTCTTAATAAAGACTCACTTTCAGCAAAATACTCAGAAAATACAACCCAGGAAGCAAAATTCAAGCGGGTTTAATGGTGTCTCCAGCTGTGTCTTATTTTAAAGTCACTGTTTATTTAACAGAACCAATGCAAAGAAGAAAGAACCCAGTTACCAAATAATTTAGTGTCATGCTCAGAAAAAGTAGCAGTTTAGGACAGCAAGGCTTGCTACTGCTTGAACTATTCCCCTTCTCCTCGCCTCACCTTAAAAGCCACGTAATTTCTCACGTCTTGCGCTCGTGAAGGAGAAAAAATAAAAGTGACTTCAGTAACTTTGCAGGGAATTCCTTAGATGTTCCTAACCCTGGATGCACTAAAACTTCCAGCAACAGTGTAGGAAACGGAGCAGACCATAAACTGTGCTGGAAAGTAAATCATCAGCTTCTCCCGCAGCCAGTGAAAAGCCTATGTCATTTCTGACACTTGCTCACTATCTGTCCTTCCTGCTACCCTGAACGCTGTAACTGGCAAATTGCTTTGTCAAACATCACGTACAGCGCTGAGCAAAGAAAGAGATCTATAAAATCATCCATCAGATTATCCTCAGCAATAACAAATGGCGAATTCACTGGAATTTCCCTTGGGTCTGCTTGGGTTTAACCCTAGTGCTGCGGTCAGCCTAGCTCAGGAAGTTCCCACAGGCTTCCTGCATGCCACTCCTGCCTGTGAATGACCTCCAGATAAACACTAGGGAGCCCTTACGCTTGCAGAGGGTGAAGACAAACTTGCCAAGAGCCTCTCCAGAAATCACTGGCCAGAGTCTCAATTAGTCATCACACATGGGGTCCTCCAGGGAGACCTGGCATGTGTGCCCAGCTCAGGAGTTTGGGGCTGCTGGCTTGGGTCAAAGCAGGGATGGCGAGCAACCAGGGACCAAGCACCTAAGCAAATTTCCACATAATCTCTCCTCCTAATTAGCAAATTTCCACAAGTCCTCCACTGCAAAGGGCCCCAGAGCCTTTCCAGTAAACCTACCACTCCAAGGTACATAAAAAGTACTTAACACTGCATCTGCACCAGGCTTCCTTTAGTCTGACTCCGTAATAATGCACTCCAGGTATGCTCTATTTGAAAAGAAAAATAAAAGAGGAAGAAAACAGTAATTCCCATATTTGCAGCGGGTTTTGGAGGCTTATTTGGAGAACAGCCACAAAACTGCTCTGCCATTTGGCAGTGGGGGGGGAGAGGAAACCCCTGGCAGAGGGGACGAGACTCTCAGCAAGCCCCTGACATGGGTTCCTTGTCGACAGAAAGTTCCCACCACTCCTCTGGAGTTGTCACCTCCTCCATCATGCAAGCAGCCACGTATGGCTGTGCTCTGTGTGGGGGAAGGAGAGGAACGTGTGAAAAAGACAAGGCATGTTCTTGCAGCAGGCAGCTGGCAGGCAGCAGGCAGCAAAGCAGGCACCATTTAACAGTCCTATATCACAACAGTCCCCTAGGCAAGCTGGCTGAAGCAACCTCCCACCCCTGGCTCCCTCCTGGAAGAGCAGACACAGTTTTCCTGCAGAAATCAGCACTGCTCTCCTGAAAACTCATGCTAAAAGCAGGAAATGATGGAGTTTGCAACCTACCGTCACCGAGGGAAATTCCTAGCAGAAGCACGTTTTCTGGAGCACCACTCCAGCACTCTGTTGGCAAGCCACGGGTCTCAGGAACCAGCAGTGGCTCCTTAACTGTCCCAGGCAGGGCACAACATAGCTGTGTCCCAGAAAAGAAAGCTGGATCCTGGCAGTAAAATGAACTGCAGGGCCAGTGCCCCTTTTCTTTTACATCATACCAGAACAAAGAATACTTAGAATATGTATATACATATGTGTGTGTATATATATATATCATACCAGAACAAATAATACTTAGAATATATATACATTATATACATATATAGATATATACACACATTATTTTTTTCCTCTTGGAAAAATCTTCTAAGATCCCTGTAATACTTAGGATCATGATGATGAAATAAGCCACAGATTTTCACTTACAGAAAGGGAACGTGGGCACCTCATATTTTCTAAACTCTTGAAAGTGACTCACCTTTGTAGATAACACTGATGGGAAGAAACAAATCAAGCCATCCATACCAACCTTACATGCACCAGAGCTGAAGTTTATGATGGAAGGGATTTCACAGAGAGAGCCAAGTGTTTGAAGCCATCTTAATATTGGGTATTTTTTCTTAGCTTTGAGCATCCCCAGCTCTTTTATCTAATATACTATGAGGCATCTTTAAATATGCTATGTTAGAGAATGCTATCTGAATGTACCCTCTAGCATCCTCAAAGGATTGCTGCAGTTCAGCATCTGCTTAAAACACTATGCCTTCTTGCCTTTTTCTTTTTTTTCTTTTTTTTTTTCCCTTTTTTATTTGTTCTGCTTGAGGCTAGTCAGAATCTGCTTGTTTCTTGAAAAGAGCAATATGCTTTTCAAACCCCCCTGGGTATTGCACCCTTTAGTCCAGCCTCAACTACTCCTAATTATAGTCCTAACTGTGGTTCACCTACCAGTCAACAGAATAAACATCCAGAAAGGCATTCCATTATTTTGTCATTCAAGCTCATGCCACAAATGTTTTGCAGAATGATTCACAGAGTTTAAATTTTGTGACTATTTTCTGAAGCTCCATGTCCACAACTCTTTTATTTCTCACATTGTTGACTGCAACATTTTTGGCAACTTTTGCACTCAGAAGACTTTGGTGATTCTCCAATGAATCTCTTGTTGCACTCCTGGCTTCTCCTTAGTCCCATCCTCAGTCTTAGCCTTTCTCAGATTTTGCCTTCCATCTGCTTATATGAACTTCTGAGGGTCAAAAGTTAGCCCCGCCCCCTACTTTCACATGCCTTCTCTATTTCTTTTTCCCATAGCCTTGAAGGCGACATCCACCCATGTATTCAAACCTACAAAGCTGGGTCATACTCATCTCTTCATCCCTTACCCCAGGATAAAACCAAATAATCTTGCTTTGTGCCTGCTTCCTACTCCCAACATGTCATCCTTTCCTATCCCTCCCAATAGAAGTGCCCCACATTTTGTCTAGTAATAGGTGATCATTTTGGAAACAGTACTCATTTAGAACACCATAACTGCACAAACAATTTTGTTTGCTTGGTTTTTCTCTCATCTATGCTTTGCCCTTTTCCTCTAGCGAAAGGCAACTTCAGGGAGGATTAGGGTTGGATTTTAATTCCTCTTCCCCTCCCTCAACTCCCCCCCCCCCCAAAAAAAAAAAAAAAAAAAAAGCACAAATGAAGATCAAGAAAATAAATTCAGATGTCACTATAAATAAGATTGTAACAATTACAGCCTACCTCAAGACAGCTAAGGTTGTGAACAGATGGTTAAAATGCCAGCATACCCACAGCCCCACAGAAAGCAGCTAACAGAGTACACCTATGCTTTCAATGATTTTTCAATTGTATTATACCCCTAGCTGTTCCAGAAATAATCATAACTTATAATTAATAAAAAACTAAAGTTGAAGGATTTTTTAATGTATATTAATATATTCTGTTTCCTTTTAGTTTCTCTCTAAACATCGGGGTAAAGCACACACTTGTTTACCTCCATGATGCCAGTGAATCCACGAAAGCTTTGCATCAGAGCATTGGGTTGCACTGAAATATGTGACTGTCAGACAACTTTGTACAACTCAGTGCTTTGCATGAAACTGCTGGCTTAAAGTTCTGGCTTGCAGAGTGAGTGGGAAATTTGATTTGACATAATATGCAACCTTTCCTTCTTTTAACCCAACATACTTTATATAGCAGGAAACTAATAAAGAAATTACCTCTTGCTTCATTCCAGGTCTTCTACCGTGGATTGATTGTTCAAGCAGAAATCCCTAAGCGTGCCAATGAATTCTAGCATTCCTGTTGGACCTGCTGAGGTATAGGCAAAGTAGCTTAACACAGGAGTACAGCAAGGAAAGAGAACGAAAAAACCCTACTGACTTGGTCATGAACCCATTAAATATGAAACCAGGCAAAGAGGAGGATGCATTCCCATTAGAAGGATGTGATTTCATACAGTGGCTGAAAACGTCATGCATACTCTGAAGCATCCAGCATGCCAAACAGATGTGTGCTCCAAGACACACAGCACCAGGAGAAGGCAACATGTTTAGAGGTCATCCTGAACCCGCATGATGTCAAAGCCTGGAAATCACTCAAGTAACAGATTTTTAGATTTTTAACTGACAGTTAATAGCAGAAGAGGTTTTTTTTGTTTTGTTTTTTTTTTCTTTTTTTTCTTTCTTTCTCACAAATGGAAGATGCTACGTTCCCGAGGATGATTGTCTTAACTAGCTGTTTGCATGTAAGCAGTCTTCTAGAGTATGGGGGTGGCAATTTATGCTTAGTGTTTTCACTAAGTGCTGTAAGTGGCTTTCAAATACAAAACTAAAACTGTTTTGGCTCATCCGCTTTCCATTTTGCACTATGTAACGATTTATTCATAATATTTTTGACAGAAAGAACTTCAGGAATGCAAACAGGATTATGACAATGCAGTAGCTGATTATCTCCACAGAAGAAGTTTCTCCAAGTTCGACTTTCAGTCAGCGCAGGACGTATGGGATAGAAAAACATTATTGCAAAGAGGTCTTTTCTTTCACCTGCACTTTAGCTATAATGAAACACACAAAACCAGAGAGAGAGTGAGGGAAAGTGAGAGAGAGAGAGATGGCAGATACACTGAGAATCTACAGTGTAGATAATCAAACCCTTTATTGTCTAAGTTACATTAGACTTGCAACACCATAAAAACCTGTTAAGAAGAAGAAACAGTAGATTGGTAGAGGTAGTAGAAAGTCCCTGTAACAGTCATAAAAGGGCTTTTACAGGAGTGTGTCATGCCAAAAAAACTTATCACGTTGTTTAAAGGAGCTGATCAAAGCCCATTGACTAAATAAATAAGGAACACAACTCAATTTAAATACTAAGGCCTAACTAAAACAACAAATCAATACAATACAACAATAAAGAAGAAAAAAGAAATCATGGGATTCATTTCTGAAAACAGATGGTCTTTAAGGTTGGCTTTCTCCCACCCACTCTTATTTCTTGCTTAATTAAGTGAAAATCTCATTTCTGTGCTATACACAGCATATAATTATTTAAACTGATTTCCCCTACTGTTGTTCTTCGTGTAGCTAAATTATGATTGTAAACTTTGCTGATTAGTACCCTGGTAATGGCAGTGACAGCACTAGCTTCTCTGTCAGATATTTGGAAGAAAAGCTCCAGAAAGAAGCTTTTGGCTCTAAATATTAACTAAGATCTTCTATATCAGCTTGGAAAAAAAATAAAATAAAATAAAAAATAAAAAAATGAAAGAGAAATTACAAATGTACACTACACTTTCGTGCCATTTTGGGTACACAAGAGTTTTTAATAACTAAAACACAAACAAATAGGCTAAGCAACTAGCTTTGTGCATTCCTGAACTCTCACTCATGAAGAATACGATTCAGAAAAGCAACAAAAAAACAAAAACGAACAAACAAAAAAAGAAAGCTAGTGCAAACCCAAAATGATAATCATTAAGCAACACAGCAAAATAGTTCTTTTTTTTTTTCCTCTCTTTTTTTGTTTTTTTGGTGTACAATGGAACGTGTCTATGCGACCTCCCTCAAAACAACTTCACAGAGCAGTTAATTACAGTCACTTTTAAGCATTTGCACAGACATTCCTAACTACACCAAGACTTACAGAGAACTCTGGTATACATCTGGTGTAATAGTATAAGGAAAAACTAGTTAAAAAATACATAAGAAAGTTAATTTGCATTGTTGCAAGTGTTGCAAAGTAATAAAAACTGTCAAGTAATTAAAAACAAGTAACAAGTAGTATCCAGAACCAATTACTGACTAGATTTTTTTTAAAAAGACCCCCCGCCCACCAGAACTGTTAAAACAGCAAGATCAAGCTTTAAGGGTTTTTTTGTTTTGTTTTGTTTTTTTTTAGACAAATCTTTGTCAGAAGCCCTACAAAAACAGCACTATTCCATTATTGTATTAAGTAAACTGTTGCTCTCACCTGTATTAAAGGTTAGCATCATTTCTGTACATGTAAAATTATTGCTTTTTGAAAAATATATTTAGCATGCTAGGTTTTATTGTTTTTATCCATTTCCTGCCTTTACAAAATGTTACAATTAAAAAAAAAAAAAAAAAAAAACTAGTAAAGCTTTTGCAAAAATTTTCACAGAACATTTTCTTTCAAGGCAGCAGTAACTTTTGATAATGCATAAAATTATATGTGCAAAATCTGAAACTCTCAGAAATATTACCATCACACATAGTGTCACAGCAATAAGAAAAGAAAATATTTATATCTGTGGAATACATTTTTAATTGCTTACACTGCATGGTTTAACAACCTGTTATGTGCCACAACCCCACCTCGAAAACTTGCAGTTAAAGAGTTACTGTAGAAGAGGTATATAAAGCTTTTTTTTTCTTTTTTTTTTTTTCCTAACACCACCAGTGATCACCAAGTACAAGACATGACACATTATATGAACATTAACCTGCCACCACAAAAGAAGGTATTCATTTTCTCGAAGCGTCGCCAGGCCCAGGGAGGACCAGTAGCTGGCCTGCTGGACAAAATGCAGGAGCCTACGGTGCCGAAGTACTCCGTGCCACCTTCTCCATTAGAAACATACAGGTCAGCGGCGTTAGACAGCTGAGCGCTTGTTGTATTTTTTTTTTTCTTTTAATTTTTATTTTTTTTAACATGGAGACTTCCTTTGTGATCGGGTCGAAGAAAGTAGCCCTGTTACAAAAAAGGTCCTGAGAGTAAAACACAGAAGCCTGTTTTTCTTAGTGTTCAACTAGCTTTTCTTTTCCAAAGCAGAATAGAAGCTTTTCTGTGGAAGTGTTTCAATTTCCATATTCACATACTATTAATGGTGCGCAGTCAAGAACAAGAGCACTAGAAATGCAAGTGGTCCCCAAACTGTAATGAAACAAACCATTGCAGAGTGACGGTCTTTCTCTTTAGTCCCTTTAATCCTTCATCAAGCATTGCTTTCTCAGCACCGAATGCCACCTTTTCCCCACACCCCCCCTTCTTCCTCTCTCTCTCTTTTTTAATTTGCTTTTCAGCATGACAGGCAGTGGCAGTTTCATTAATTAATACTTCTCCAGCCCTCAAATCCACTGCTGTTTTTCAAATGTATCAAATAGTCATTGTGAGCATCAGGGAGGTTTTTGTTACAGTGCTTAACTTCTTCATGCTGTCCAAATCACATAAAGTTTAATTTTTCCAGTGTCTCAAACTTCTCTTGATTAATATAGATGCCTTGTGCTGCCACAGTGCTTGCCAACTCCACTGTTTATTATAAAGGAAATAAGGAACCATGGGACTGATTAGTACGTCAATTTATATATATCTCGCGGAGCATCTTCATTTATTTTAAAATGATTAACAGCGCGGCGGCGCCCCCCTCCTAGCGGAGCGCAGCGCCGTTCCCAATCCCACACGGTGGTGACAAGCAAGGGGATGCTTCGCAGGGATGCTCCGCTGCCGGCATCGCGGGGGGCTGCTCCACCGGGGCTCTAGGTTCCCTTCCGGAGAGGCAGCGTGTGGGCGACGTCGGCGCTGGTGTGGTCTCTCCCCTGTAAGAAGGAGAGAGGGAAAAGCTCATTCTCACCTCCTCGCCTTATCCTTTTCGTGCCTGCGCCGCTGCTCCCGCTCGCAATGCGTCCGGCGAGCCCTTCTGGCGCTCGTTACCTCAAATTAGCATTATGCGTCTTCGCTTGTTTGGGCCCCTGCAAGGTCTCTGATGGACCACAAGAGCAAGCGACAGTGTCTGATGGAGTAACGCAGAAACAGTTAAGGACATGGAGGGAAGGAGGCCTCCAAAATGAGGAATTTTGTGCTAGCCAAGAGGGATTCAGAGCTAGGCCAGAGTTTCAAAAGGGCTGAAGTTCGAGGTCATAGAGGCCGCTCGGAGAAGGAAAACTGAATTCTTGTGCAGGTCTGCCAAAAGCTAAGAAGGCTTTTTCTTCCCCTTGTCATCTTCCTTTTAGTTTTTTAGCCAATTTTCATGAATAATTACCACGTGGAAAAAATAGAAGGGATATTCTGAAAATCAAGTGAAATTAAAGATAACATCATGAATAAGTGGGAGCCTGCAGCTCCTGAGAAAAGCTTTAAAATGACATTTAGAACATCACTGTCGGAACAATGCAGTTTACAATCCTGATCCTAAAACAACATGGCAAGATTAATCTTACATAAATGCATTATCCTTAAGCTAAAGTCTTGATGAAGTGAAACAGACCATTTTAAATTAATGTAACATAAAATACGGCACCCATGTAAAATCCAAGCAAGTTTCAAGCTGTGCCTATGGCAGCCCTAGAAATAGCTAAAGAAAGCCCAGCTCTGGTTGACATAATGTATTAAGTGCATCTCTTTTGTTAATAGATTTAGAAAATTCCTAATTAAACCTGGCCCGAGATTCATGACATTTACCAGTCAAAGTTTGGTTTAAGTCGGAAAGATTTGCAACAAAATTAAAGAAAAAAAAAGCCGCTGTACAGACCGCAGTATATTTGAAATGTAGGAAACAGTAACTGAATGAGAGATGTGATAAAACTTCCTTAGTTGGATGCTGAATTTCCTGCAGTAAACTAAGAAAGATGCTTTACATTTTTGCACGGCTACATCATGCCTGAGAGACAGAGCCACAATTCCGAGAGGAGGCATTCATCATTAAAACATCTCGTATCGAACCAGCTCCCCGTACACGGGGGAGCACGGCAGGCTTCCTCCCAGCGGGGGGAGGAGGGGAGGGGAGGGCGGGCGTTTCACCCCAGTTTCCCTGGGTAAGAATCGAAAAAAGGGGATAATTCAGGGAGCTTCTTTTGGACAGCTATCCTGTGGGGTGCCGGCAGCGGCGGCTTGCCCTTTGGGTCTGGGTACCACCCCCCCACAAACTATGCAGCATCAAGGGCATGTAAAAGGAGGGAAAATTTTTCTTCTTTCCACCCGACAGAGATCCACACAGGGGGCTGGGGATGCTCCCCTGTTGGCCACCTTAGCATCAGGGAAGTCCTCCTCCTCCGCAGGGAGGCAGGTTTTCCTGCAGTGGTGCTAGCAAGAGGGAGAGATGAAGTCTTCTGCGCTTGGTTGAAACGCAGTGTTAGCAAATGTGAGCGCGTGGTTTCTGCCTGGAGAATACCAGCGAAAGGAGGACAAAGAAAGCCTCCCGGAAATGGCCTCCCCATAGCGGAGGAGTTTGTAGGTGGGTGGAGGCAAAGGATGTTTCCCTGGGCAGGAGGCTTTGTGTCTGCAAAAGCCCACCTAGTGGCTCACCCCATACGCACCCAAGGAAGTAGAAGGTTCCTCCCTGTTTCACCCATTCACAGTGGGACCAAGGGTGGGTTTTCCAGCAGATCAAAAGCTACCACTAAGTCTTGGGTTTTGTGATACGCTAGCATGCACATCAGTTTTTGAACCATCTGATACACAGCTGGATTGAATTCTTCCTGAAGTGAAAAAATTACCATTTTAAAAAGTAAGCTTTCTTCACTTTCAGAATTTTAGAGGGAAAAAAGAAAGCCTTTTTTTTTTTTTTTTTGTAGATGAAACCTATAGCTTCCATGCCAAAAGCTGTTTTCTTTTTGAATTCTAGGGCATTACACCAGTTAACTAGAAAAAGGAAAAATTAGTCTGTGCACATTTTAATATATTGGAGACAGCTGATCACATGACATGCCATTGAAATAAATTGCAATAACTAGTTTGGAGCATGGACACCTTTTCAGTTTGCTGGCAAGGGGAAAATGCGGGGACAAGTCCTACAGCTGCTAATCCTGTCTATAATGCTCCAAAACTGATGGATAGCTAACACATGCATATTACTCGGATTCCAGTACAGCAGCCTCCATGATTCCTTGATTGTTTGCATTATAATCTCCATATGTATGAACGAGACAAATTAGGTTGCCATTTATTTGTTCATTATCTATTATTTTGATTAATGGAATTCTTGTTCTCAGAATAACTATTTAAAAATAACATTTGCAATAATGAGGACTGAACTATTAATCATGATCTTTAGAAGAAACTCAGCAAGGAACTGGGACAAGACGTTTCATACGAACAAATGTCATAAATAGGACCTCTAACAGACAGTGCCAAAATCTCAGATCCAAATAAAAACACCAAGCCAATGGTGTAAATAATGTTTTTTTTTTCTTTTTTGCTCCTCTCCTTCCCCCTCCAGTTGCTTTACTGTGGATGGACTATAAGCACACTGGAGGTAAGGTGTCCCCAGCAAAGGGATCCCAGGCCCCTTTGCAGCACAGATTTTTTCTCGACGCTTTCTTCCAGTCTGTCTATCATCCAAATTCTGATTACTCACGTCATTATCTCAAGGTTGAGCACTGAAAGAAATGGTTTTAAATAGTCATAGCAGAGAAAGCTAAAGCTCATGGACTCCTCAATGAAGGTGTTATGCTTCAGAATCTACTGCACACACCTCTTTTCTGTGAATGACATCCAAAAGCTGTAGTGTCTGTAGTTCTTTCCCAGAAAAGGAGGGCCATTGCCTTCTGGCACGTGGAAAGCTTCAACCAGAGATATCCACGATACCAACAGTTCACTTGTTTTCCCTAGCTGGTAGCATTTGTTTGATTTTCTATGAGTAAAAGGATGCTTTTCTGCAGAGGACGATGGTTTGAGTTTTGGGGGTTTTGCTTGCTTCTTGCTTTTTGCTCTTTAATAAAAAGCAAATCTGTAGAGAGAACTACGGATGTACAGATGTACTAGAGTGTCTTTGGCTCCAGCACTGTAAATATGCTTCATATATATATATATATAGGCTCTTAATTAGACAGAACTCTTGTTGCTAACCAGTAAATTATGCCTTCGAAAAATCCAATTACTTGTCCTTTAAAATTTTTAGAGCATATTTTTTGACATGTCACTGATAAATGCTATTTCTAAAGTGGGCCACATTTTTATGTTTTTAAAAATACAACAGGTGAAGTTAAATATGAGGCATGCATATTAGAAACTGCCACCAGTGCTGTTACCACTTTGCATGAGCAGGCTACAGACCAATCCTTGTGCCACTCAATGCACTTGGGAATTGGGCTACTGGCTGCAACGTCACAGAACCAAGCAGTTCCTCTGAAATGACCCCAAGCTTCCGGAGAGCTTTGCTTCAAGAGCTGCAACCCCTTTGAGATTCACACTGGTGCAGGGGCCCTTCAGAAAGGGAGCCAGCTTTTGTCTTGCTATGTATAAGCGACTGGAGTGTGCTCCCGGAATTCATGCTTACTAAATCAGGTCTTTGGATGCTGCTTAGTGTATTCCAAATTAAGATACATATTCATTGTGGATAAGCAAGCTTAATTATGGATATATTGGGATATTTAGCATTTATAAGAATATTCAGAATATTCAGTATGTTTAATATGGCAGCATTTCAAGAGAATCTGCGTGACTTTGCACAGATTGTATTGACTTGGGGTATATAATAAGCATTTTTGACCTTTAGACAAAGAAGACTAAGAAATATTCTAGAGTTCAAGAGAAATTCATTTGATGGTTTTTTTAAGCATTCAGGTAGAAGAGAACACAGAAAATAATGTTATTAAAGAATTATAAACAAAATGTAGAAAATAAGGTATTTATTTCATTGGTGTTAATGCTAAAGTATGAAAAGCATGAAATGCAGCCTAATGCTAATATTATCAAAATCGTATGTGTGTGGAATTCTTTACACACTCCTATAGGGGGCCTACTTTGCAGTGCTGCTGCACACCTGCATCTCCTGTTAGCAGTTCATTACCCTAAAGTAGGTTTCCTATTTGGACACCTAAATATAGATTTAGCTGGCTCATTTTTGAAAACGCCTGGCTGCAGACCCTATTTTTAACATGCGGAATTAAAATTATTCCATGAGAAAACTGCTATATAATGCAGCACCGTTGTAAGCCACTATGCTGGGGAATTTTAAAAGCCCTACGTAACCTTCTTTTATAAAGGAAACCTTTAGAGATGATCTTCCATGACTACTGACGGGAATGGGGGAACTGCAAAATACTAATGTTAATATTTTCACTCTCTAGCAGACTACTCCAGGGAAGATATTTTACCTGTGAGGAGGAAACATTATGTAAAGTGAATCGTTTCCACTTAACATTCAAAAAAAAAAAAAAATCATTCTAAAGCTACTGTACGTGCTAACTATTGTTTCTTGCTCGGAGCATGTGCATGGCACTTCTATAACTTGAACTGACTTTACACTGTAAACTCTCAAGAATAGATCTGTCCCCAATTAAAATGAAATGAAGACACAGAGTGACAATGTTTAAAGTGGGAAATAGTAATGTTTCCAGAACGCTGCAGGCATTGTTCTTGGCGCGAGAGCTACTCTCTGTGCTTCTAAAAGTCCCTGCAGCTGCAGGTAGAAATGAACGTATTCCCTTGCTAAAACCCAGGGACCGTGCAGGTGGAGGCTTCTGGGGGAGTGCAAAGCCTGCTTGCGACGAGAACAAGGAAAACAGCAGACAACTGAATAATCCTAACTGACACAGACAGCGACAAACTGAGACACAGGCAGATACTGAAGAACAAACAAGACAAAAGAAAGGAAGATATCTCCTGGAAAAGCGATCATACTACAGCTTCTGTGGGAGAAATAGTGACTGGGAAGAGACAAAGCGATTCATGAGCCTAACCTCTGCCCAGTACCCTGCTGTATTGAAAGAAGCTGTAATTTAATCAAATACTTTGAAGACAGATTGACATGGACTGTTGTCTGCAACAGCAAACTACGTTTGCTGTGGAAGAAGTTAGTCAATAAATTGTGGTGTGGCAGTAGTTTACAAAGACAAGATTATGAGTAAATTTATTGTGCAGTAATACAACCCAAATTACAAAAAGAGTCCAGCTGAGCTGCCACAGCTCTTTTTGGATAGATATGACCACTTAAGAAGTTTGTGGAAATGTATTTCCACCTTTGACCTTATATTGTCTTCAGAGCAAAAAAGGCAAAAACCAACCAACCAAAACAAAAAACAGAACACTGCCTTCAGAATTCCATTTCGGCTACATATGAGATAAACCGTGAGCATGAAAAGATGAAAGAGAATTTTCAAGGTGCTTAGGTTTATTAAATCTAGATCATTAAAATGATGAGAACCAAAGAATAATTGAGCTAGTTTGCAGAGCTGCAGTTTTTCTCCCCGGCATATACTTTTCCTAAGAGGGATGTCCTTGCACAATTTTGTTAGGTAAACATCAAAGAGAACATTTTCATCTAGTTCTCCCATTAGAGCAGAATTTTGCTGCTGCTGTCCTCAAAACCAAAAGAAACACTACCCAGAACAACATGAAGTGATACATCATCTTGAAAACTTTATGAGGAGAGTTGTTGGCCACTCCTACAACCTAACTGCAGGTCAGATAATTCCTGTGGCAGAGGATGAACTCCCAGAGTAGCCTCCAGGGCAGAAAGAATCAAGCACAACAGAGAAGATGCCAAGGGTCTCCACAAAGGGTGCAGCACGTGAACTACGCAACGTGGCGAGGATGCTTATTGAATAAGTAGAAACAGCTCCTAAACCTCATGAAGGTGGGACTGAGACTGAGCTGCATTCTTTAAGCACAGCAAAATTCATCTGCAATTGCAGATATGGGAGGGCAGTAAGTAAAACTTTTTTGTGGTAAAAATTATACTAAAATTGTGGACAAAAGAAGAAGGAGTGAATGATGCTGGAGGAAGCTCAAAAATGAAAGAAAATCGCCCCTGAGAAGACATGCCCTGAAACCCACCTGCCAAGCTTGAAGATGGAGTAGGAAGGTCCACCTTCCTAGGTGTGACAGTGGTCTCCAAAGATACAGGATATATGAAATTTCAGTTTAATGGTTTTCAACATAACAGCTGTGTCACTTATAATTCAGAGTGCTGAGAAGCATTTGTTAAGACAGGAAACACTAGTCTAGAAAGAGGAAAGCGCACTAACTTGCCAAGTCCACAGGAACTGGAAGATGAGCCTTTCAGAGACTAGATACTGGACATTATGGTATGAAGACTCTTCAGAAAAATACAGACTAAGCGTTAATTGCATTGCTGCAGCAGAAAACATATTATTTGTATAAGCAAACTATTTGTAGGAATTCTTTAAATACCATCTCACTGCTACATATCATTGTGCATTAGTGTTATCTATCCCACCCACTCCCCAGTAAGTCAGTAACACGTTTAATTAAACACTAACTACCTGGTCTACAATTAACTGACTCTCTATATAACAGACTTTGATAAAATGCTTAAAAAATTTAAGAGCTAAATATCAAGCAACACCATTATTATTTATACATGTTATAAAACAGTCAGTGCTTTACTGATGAGTATCACTGTGCAACTTTTCCCCAGCTACCACATTAAAAACCAAACATCCAATTAATTGTAAAACATACTTGTTTTGGGGCATCTGCGGAGGTGGTGTGAACTTCAGTACCTCGGAGTCCATTAGACTCAAACACCACTGTGGGAACAAGGGGGCTTGTTAACAGATGAACATTCAAGCTTCGTTAGTGTGTGTACATTATTTGAGACCATTACAGATTAACCACGTTCAAAAAAAGACACCAGCTACTAGCCTGTGGCCGGAAAATACCAATTTACCGTAACACTTACTGTAAGAGAGTGTGCTAATGGCAGCCTAGGGCCACTGCCCTTTTTAATTCAGACTTCAGCGCTGAAGAAAGCAATCACTGACAACATTAATTATCAGTCTATGTGTAAAGGGACCCTCTTCTTGCATTACTTACCATTTGGCCTCTGTCATTTTGCATCAGACTGGCTTATGTATTCATCATTCACACTTTTCAGAAAGAGCCCGCTAGTCTCACTGTCTTGTGCAATGCTCAGGAGGTAACGACACTGGTGGCTTTCGCCTCCCCCAGTCTCAACAACAGACTGTGCCAGGTTAAAAACGGCTGGTAGGGATTTCTGATTTTAGGACTGACTGACCGGTCTGAGGACAATCTCATTTCCCGCAAAAACGGTCCTGTCAACAGCAATGATGAGGCAAAACAAAGCCTTATGTTCTGCTGAAAGGGGTACTTTGATTTCAATTTGTGCTGGTGGCAACAGAATTCATTAGCATATTCATTTCTGAGTACCCTACTCTCTAATTAAAATAAAACATTTGCAAACAGACTTATCTTAAATGCATTGCAATTTTATGGAGTTCGGGCGGGGATCAGGTAAGCAATATCCGGAGAACAAGAGCAGTAGTCGTAAAAATAAAAAACCTGTGTATTAGATTTAGGCATCAGAATTACTCAGGTTAACGTGGTACGTGAAACGTAATTCTTGGCATTTTGTCAGCCGGATCTGAAAGAAGGCAAGCAGGAAAGGGAGAAAGCAAGAGCAAGTGTGAAAATATACCTGTGTGGGACCTCTGATGAGTCCTGAGGTGACTGGGTTGGTTAAAGCATTTTCCACATTCCCTGCAGACGCAGTCTCCTTGGCGTGTTTGTGTCCTAAGCATCCCTGTAGTTGATAGGGAGGAAGGGAGGGAGAGAGGGAGAAAGGGAGGGGGTGGTGGGGAGAGGAGAGAGGAAAGTTGAGAAGAAAACATTATGCCAGAAGAAAACATCATTAGTATGTCTAATGTGTCATTATGTGAGGCTACCTTCAGGCCCTGGATGACAACTGTCAGCCTTCATCTAGGCACTGGCTGACAGGCCAGGCACACACAGGACTGCAAGAATGCATAAATTACATTGAATTAAAAAATGCTCCCCGTGATGTGCCCGCACCAGGACTGGCATGTCAGGTGTGCGCTTTTCAGAGCAGCTGGATCCACTTTTCAGCCATCACCCAGCTTTGTCAAGCAGTACATCAGGCAAATCAAAGTGACTCCAGCGTGGCGGAGACAAGTCACATGGATAATAGGAAGTGAGTAGGACCAGAGCCCGACTGTCCCCCCCGGGCGGCAATACCTCAGAGACAAATGCAGAGTGAGTGGAGCCATCACAAACTGATCAAACCTTTAGCCCCTGCCTACCTGCCTGCCGGTGCTGCTTTGACCCTGGAGCTCGGAGGCACAGACGAAAGACATCTGTGAATGAAAGTGTCATTCCGGACATTTTGAGCTAGTCGTGGCGCAGCAGCCCTCCTCCAGCCCTCGGTAAACATGTTTTCTAGGCCATTAGCATTTGTGGAAAACCGCTCAAACCTCTCCTTTTTCTCCAAAGGTCAGTTTACAGTATCTGACTTAAAGGGCTGGTCTTTGTCTTTTTGCTGCTGATCAAAAAAGACACATTTGACTTTTATTGGGCTTTTTTTTAAAAAAAATAATAATATGGCTGAACATCATCTTTTCTATTTTGGTAAAACGCCCTCCTCAGAAGGGAAGAGTTGATGTTTTCATTTGCCACTGGAGTACTTTGGCTTTTAAAGAAATTCTCAGGGGGTTGTCAGCGGAAGTGAAGTTTCAGCTTTTTTTTTTTTTTTTTCCCCTCCTATTATAGCATTTTAAATGAATAAAATTGTGCACAAAAAAGTGTCAGGGAAAAAAAATATTGAAAATCAAGTGCAGGGTGCCAGAGGGCTCATCTAAAATACAGACTGCTGTACCTCAAAGTGAATGGAAAAGGAGATGGGCTACCACTTCCTCTCTGCTTGTATGGCACCAAGTATCCGATGATGGTTTTTACCACCATGTAGATTGTCAAGAAAAGTCTGGTTGAAAAAAAAAAAAAAAGAGTAAAAAAAAATCCAATGATGGTTTTTACCACCATGTATACTTTCAAAAAAAAACTGGTTGAAAAAAAAAAAAAAAAAAAAGGAAAAAAAATACACCCTAAAATCCTACAGCTGATTTCTCATTTCATAACAGCACCTCCTGTAGATGGCAGCACAGCCTATATTATATAACTGAATACTCGCCTCCAACAAGCTCCTGGCACTCCAATGCAAGATTATGATTTAGGGCCAAATCCAGATCTCACACACACACACAATCACATCAGGTTCAATGAGAGTTTCACAGTAATGAGATGGATTTGCCTCATGAGGTAGCAAAGGTTAAAGCGGATTTCCTGGTATGTTACCAACATTTCCCCCCCCACCATCGGCCAGAGCTACAGCTGCAAGCTCGAGACCAAAGCTAAATATAGTGCACAGAGGGACCAGAAGCAGCCCTTGCTGGACCGCTGCCCCAAGAAACAGCCTGTAGAGACAGCCTGGGCTCTGCTGCCAGGAGAGCCCAGGAGGCTGCCAGGAGAGCCCAGGCCCAGGGGAAGCCCTGAATCCCTCCATACCCCAGGCCTCCTTTCTGGGAAAGATGAATACACTCTTCTCCAACTCCCTTTTGTGATGCTGTGCATCCTGGGAGCCAGGAAATTGCTTTTCTGCTACCAAATACTGCCAGATCCATCCTATCCTGTTGTTTTCAACAACACAAACAATCACCACAAGAGGCCAGATGCCTTCAGATATAGTGAGGCTTATTTTCTACTCTGTCCACACATGCTGCATGTATACCCTAAGCAAGCACAGCTCACTCAGCATCACAGGACATCGCTCCTCCAGCCAGGGAAATGGTACATGTCAGCCCCAAGAGGACAGGGGAGATGGGGCAGCCTCGAGCCAGGCTCTAGAGAGACTTGTGTTAATGGCAGGCTCTGAACCAAGCCCCAAAGTTGTCCCAGCAGTCATCGTAGGCCCGATCTCATGGCCTGTGTGGAAGTGCTGTTCCCACCCGCATCTTGTGCTTTGGGGAGGGAAGGCTGAGAATCGCTGTGGTAAGCTAAAAGCATACAAATGCTGAGGAGAACAGGTTAGCACTTTCATCCAACCCATCCCTGGCACTGACGTTATGGCAGTTATTTAAAAAAATAGGTGGATAAAGAGTGGATAGCTTCCAGGTATGTTTGCCATTGTTGTATTTCTGAAGGAGCATATAAGGCTTTTGATTCCTCTGAGCTTTGTGCTATGGGCATCACTGTTGCAAGGTAATGCCCCCCTGAGCCATCACTCAGGACACAGGAGGGTGAACAAAAGAGGGTGGATGACTGCAGGTGCTGGCAAATCCACGAAGCTGGAGGTGACCACCTGAATGGGGGTTCCTGTGAAAACAGCATTCAAAGTTGGCCTCAAAGGAGCCCCAGGGAAAGAGCGCATCTGCTGCCATAACCTATCCTTTCCTAATACCACAATTCATGTAAATACCATGAGTAAAATAAATAACTACTATATGTAACGATGCAATTTTCCCTGCAAGCATTTGGGAAGTTTGGGCAGTGCGAAATGAACCTAGCCTAAGTGCAGAAAGCTTTGTGCTTGCAGCTGCATCACAACAGCACGTACGGCTTTCCAAGGGCATGCTGGAATAAACACAAATGTAAAAGGAATGACCCCAGATATAAACCCAGCTGCTATAAAGGAAGTTAAACCCTGCACAACCACGCACTAAAATATTCTAATATGGTCCAAGATGCGGGTATATTAGCACCAAACACCCAAGTAAAGTTTATCAGGAACACTCAAGTGGGAAAAAGCATGTGACAAATAGCATATCTAAGTGGGATTTCTGGTTGTCATTTATGTCATGATTGCCCTATTCACATTGCCATATGAAGACTTAATTGTATGATGCATACTGACAGAGGGCTCAGTCTAGGACCATGTGTTATTTCAGACAAGGTTCATTTAGCTTCCTCTATTTGCAGTCGGTAGGATCTTGTTCCTTTTTGCCTGCAGCAGCTTTTTATTTTAGTGCTATGAAAAACAGCCATCATGCCAATTGGTTCAAAGAACCATCAACAACCTGGAAGTTGTTTATAAAATGAAGACAAGCTACATAAAAAAAAAAAGTTTCAAGTTCTGAAAACTTGATTGCTATAAAACACTTAGAATGAAAGAAGAGATTTCAAAGTGGAGATAGGCACTAAATAACTTCCAGTTAAAGTGTCTCTGGAAATCACTGCCCAGCAAAAACATTTTGGCAATAAAATCTCTCTTTAAAAACAAAACAGGTAAACGGAGACCTCTTTGGAAATCCTGCCCCTATTTTATTGTGCCCTAGTGTTCTACATGGGTTTTCTGGTGTCTGCATTCACTTGAGTCAGCTTCTAGTTCATGGCTTTTCATGTTTCTCTCTATTCCTCTAAACAGGGCTAGGAGCTCACTGGATCAATAAGATTTCACTGTGCAGGTTGACATGTTAGAGTCTTAAGTAACATCAGGGAGTTCACCCACAGTAAGGTACCCCAAAGTTGATGGTGGAACAATTAACTGGTATTTATTCCTGTACCCAAGAACAGGAACACTGACCCTGTGTATTTAGCAACCGGGAAAGTCATTCTCTGCTTCCTTAACAAAACCCAAAAGCTTCATGCTAGTTACAATAATTACACAGCCTCTAACTACCTGAATGCTCTGTTCAGGTGAATGCTGAATGATCTGTTCAGTAGTAATAAAAGTCATCTCTTATGCAGCATTAGTATTTACCTGATTAAAAGCAACAACAGAGTGGCTGAAAGGTACACCTCATGAGCTGTTTCAGACAGATTTTGCCTCTGTCTTCTCCAAAAGACCTTCCACAAAGACCTGACTCAACATCATGGCTCCTTTCATGCCTCACAGCTGCCAGAGCAATCGACTTGCATACACCTTCTGGGACCTAGACCACAACTGTTGGCTTCTGAATGTCCTGTGTTTCATCCACCTTACAAAATGGGGTCACAGGCTCCATTTCACACACTTCTTTGATGAAACAGAGAGCATTATGTCAGGTGAGCATACTAGCCATTTCCAGTTGTAGTAGTAAAGGTGTGAAACAAGTACTTTTTGTATGTGAAAGTCAGTTCTTGCACAGCTTCTACTAACAGAAGTGCTTAAAAAAATGGGATGGTTTACAAAGGGCAAAAGCAGGGACTCTGGTTCCCGTTCTCCACCCCCATGTACCCACCTCAAGAGCAATCAATCAGTGTGATTTTCAGTTTCGACTGAGGCAAACTAATTTTGGCAGATAGTCAGAAGAGCATAGTTTCAAATGCAAATGCACAGGTTTTTTATCCTCTTCCTCCCCCCTCCCCACCTTTTTTTTTTTTTTTTCTCAAATGTGGCAGTACTTTTTTAGTCCCTAAACCTTTAATTGATTATTTGAAAAACAGCCTTTATAGCTTATGTGAATTAGCAGGCACATATTCAGCTATACCTCTTTTTAATTATAAACATACAAATAGATCAAAAGTATCGTTTGAAAAATACTATAGTATTTTTGATACGGACAAGGAGATCTTAAGACTTTTGTCAAGAAAGACAAAGGACGCTGACAAGTGATTACCTCTCTGTTGTTAGAAGACTCGTTTGCTAAAAAAAATGAACAAAACCTCCAAAGTAACATCACAGATAAGCCCCAGAGGATGTTTATTTTGCCCGAAGCAAAAAGATTATGATGTTTGCCAGCACCAGCGTATCAGTGGGATCATAGTGTGACAGCACATCTGTGTAACTCTAGCCTGCTTGAAGGGAGGGGATGAAGCAACAGGAATACTCCAGGTGGAACCAACTACATTTAACCTGTGACAGAAATGTCACACAGTGCATGAGGAGGGATGCTGCAATGTTAAAGACCGGTAAACAAGTCTATTCAAGCCTATCCAGAAATGATAGAACAATGAATTTATAATCCCAACAGCTAAAAGGAGAAAGAGGAAACTGCAAAACAACGTGCTGTGGCTCAAAATGAAAAAGGACCAAGCAAGCCACATCCCCAGCTGTGGAAGGGCTTATGAAATCTTACCTGTGTGATCCAGGACGGGGCTGTTGGCACCACAGGTTTGGTACAATGAAGCGAGGTCCTTTGGAATGTATGTTTTAAAGATATTTAAAATGTCCAAACGTTTCTCATGCCCGTCTGATCCCAGATCCTGTTTGCTGGAGTGTAAAGCCGAAGAAATTCCTGCTGCACTAGGCTGGGGCTGCATCAGTGGACTTGCTCGTGCCACAGCTGTGCAGTTTGCCAATGTCCTCATCTCGTTCCCAGCCTTTATGTGAGACTCCCTCTGAGGCACCGATGGCTCTTCGTGTTTCGTGTACTGCTCGCTTTTGCACAGGGGATGATACTGTGGTGGTGGGTTGAATTTGGCCTTCACGGAATCGGATGTACAGTGCTTACCTGAAGGGACAAAACCAGTACTTCCTTGGGGAACCACATACTTTTCCACCTGTTTACTGTTGCTGGACTGCGTGTTAGGCCTGGATATGACTGTCTGAGTAGGCGTTACACTTCTGCTATAGGCTCCCATTTGCATAAGTTTGGAATTTGCTTCATATTTATTTTTCAGCGGAGGCTGTTGTGCTGCTATGCTGTATTGCTCCTGGGAATGGTTTAATTTGGGCTGTCTGTACCCATCAAGACCTGATAAGCGTGGACCACAGTGGCCAAATGCATGGCTGTCCTTTGACTGATGCATACTCCCAGACTTTGCAGTCGTCCCAACAGGAAGAGAGCTGCTTTTGGACCCTGGCAATGCACTTGGCACTTGAGTGCGCGTAAATCTGGCAACCGGCAAAGGCTGGCATTCCTTACCACCGAGAACGGGAGGGGGTCCGGTACGCCCACTCCTTGCCAGAAAAACCAGGTTGTTTTTAATACTCTTGAATCCATTCTGTTGAACCCAAGGGGGAACCATCGAGTTACAGCTGACTTTGTGCAAAACTCTTTTGTGCATCCACAGGACTTCGGGGTAGTAGGTCTTGTGACTGCAGAAAGGACATGGGTAGATAATTAAAGCAGCCTGCAAGGATGTATTCGAATTTTTATTGCATGAATTATCCCTTGTTGATTTTTCACTCAAATCAAGCGGAGCTGCCTCGTGAGCTTCAGCACCTTTTTCTATTCGAGGATGCTCCCTGTGTAAGTCTAGCAAATTTTCTCTAGAGCGACTAGCTTGCACTTCAAGTGATGTTTTCAAGTCCATGACCATGTTTGAAGATGTCTGGCTCGCACCCGAAACTAAGCCAGCAAAGTGACTGGAGCAAGAAAGCCCTTGGCTGTGGTGAAATGCTGGCATCTTTATGTCTACAGAACCTTTCAGATCGTGGTATTTTGAAAAGGGCTCCTTGATGACACTCTCCAGTGCTGACACCAAAGCTGGAATCTCTGGCTTAGATTCATTGGCCTCGTTTTCTCTGGCATTGCGGCTTCCCAGCTTCGGAATTTCCTCCACCTGAGATGTTGCCATAGGTGTTTCCTCTTCAGAAAAATTGCAGTGGTATGGCTTTTCATCTGAATGGGACAAACAAAAAATGTAATTGTCATTTTGTGCAAAAAGAAGCACAACAGATGAAACAAAATTCAAGAATACAGTAAAATAGAAAAAAAAAGCAAACTTTGGTATTAGTATTGTAATGATATACTACAAACTAAATGTACTGTATAAGCAAGAAAATTACGGAATAAGACACAACAGTTCAATTTATTTTTAAAGATCACTGTAAAGTCTGGATAAACTCTCAAATGTTCGTGACATTTTGAAGAAAGAACAATTCAATAATATACCCATGTTAAAATTCTGGGGCTGTGAGAAACATAAACAAATATGAAGCCATTTAATGCTTTAACAAAAGCAAAGATAATGGAGCCAGATAAGATTGACCTAGTTAAAGGTCTGTCAGCGTTTCCATTACAAGCCCCTTTTTTTTTTTTCCAAAGGGTTTATAACTCAGCAATAAAAATTGGCTCCACATTGAAACGAAGCATATAAGCAGATACAGCATACAGAATAATTTGCTCACTTAAGAGAGACTTTTGCAGTGGCCCAATATAAAAGATGAGTTATGAAGAACATAAATTTTGAATTTTTTGTCCATTAGTTTAAAGCAGATACATTTTTATTTTAACATATGTTTATGTTTGAGTCAAACTTTAGGTAAATTTTACGACTGCTCAATCCACTGAGAGATAAGAAATTCAACATTTTCAGCCACTGAGATTACAGAATTCAAAGCAGACTCTCAGTTCTTCCCAGTTTCTTCTTTGCTTCTCAGCTCTCCAGAGCAAATTTGTCTAACACATGTCCTGGAAAGGGAACATACTGGGCAGTAATTAAAGCAGTTTAGGGGGGAACAGAAGAGTATGATTTGTTTTGCTTGGAGCACGGCTACCTCCACCCGCTCTCACAACGCTCCTCTCACAGAGCTGCTGATAAAGTCGTTGAATCCCTCCAAATCAGTTCACAAATCAATTCCAGAGAGATTTTCATCACAGCAGTAATGCTTACTTCACTGAATCCATTTAACATGTAACTGAATTGAATCATCTGACAAACTTTCAGTTTCAATTAACATGCAGTTAATGAGCCACTGCCAGGCAAGTGTAAGGAGCCTATGCTCCATCTAAAATGTCACCAGTCCAAAGCGATCACCATATCCGGAGGAGTGGTGAGAATGGGAAAGGAGTGAACTGCTCTATCGCTGCATATCCTCTCCCATCAACTCAGAAAAGGCAGTGCTTCAGAAAATCAAGTGCTGTTCCTTAGCAGGACACAGTGCCACCGGCATTCTTCTAAAAGGCACAATGGAAGTACGGCTTCAGCTGGAGTCTCACTGCAAATAAAGTCCCTTTAACCTCATCTTCAATTCAAGCAATAAATAAATTGATAAATAAATCATAAGCTTTTGTTTAATTTGAGGTAATTAGGTTAAAAATAACCCATAGATTTGTAGTCCTGCAGGGCTGAGTGTTCACTCTGCTAAGATCATTTTCCTTTCAAACTCTCTAGAGGGATAAAGTCAGGAAAAAAAAAATATAAGGAAAAAAAAAAAAAAACTTGTTTTTCCTGTGTTTCAGGGGGGCAAAGCTTTGGGAAAGCACATGCCCAGCACTACTGGCTAAATTTACAGTTTGAAACAAAGACACTGCATGCAGCAGTGAAATCTGACACTGCACATCTGTGTTATTTTCAAAGCACATCTGTCAAAGCCCAAAATATTTGTGCTCTTAAATAAGATTTTAAGGCTTCCCTTTACGATCACAAGGAGCGGGTCCTTTGATCATCGTAGTAAATAATGAAGGAAAGCAAAAACAAATCATTCAATCGCAGCAGTAACTCCGTGGGGGCTGAACCAACCTCCTGGCTAAGCCGAGCCTGGCACAGGGAGCAGGGGAGGTGGTGAGCACCCCAAACCCCGCTCTCAGGCCTGGTCCCTGTGGCCACGATGATGGAGCCCTTCCACAGGGGCCAGCAGCTCCTGGGGAGCTCTGCCTACCCCTGGCACCCTTTGGGGGTCCCTGGCTTCACCAAAACCCACACAGAGTTCTGTTTCAGCCGAACTGACTGAGGCGGGCTGATGATGAGGCAGGGAGGCAGTTCGGTTTGGGCCTGGACTTGAGGGGAGGAGGAGGAGGAGGAGGAGGAGGAGGAGGAAGCAGCAGAAGACAGAGTAACTGTAGGTATATAGCCTGGGAGATGGCTACGGTTCTTTTAGCCCCTCAGGGTACTGCAGTCGTCAAAGCAAAAGGGATTTTCCTGGTGGAAACTGCAGCACAGAATAAATATGAAAACGCAGGGAGGCAGTGATGAGGTAACTCTGGGCACTGCCTGTAATCACCACAGAGCTGAAGTCGGATGCTGCCAGTGTAACATATGAGAATTTGTAAGGTTAGTACAAAACACAGTTCCTAACGCCTCGTAGTAGTTTCCTGCTCCATTCAGTTCCTCTGATGTTCTCCACAAGCAGTACCAAACATACCAGGAATAATTTTAAGAGCTTACTTCAGGAGCCTCAATAGCACTATTAATTGCTCAAGCTGTACTTCTAGCAATAAATAAAAATGAAAAATAAAAATACACACTAAACAAACACACCCTTACCTGTCTTCCCCAAGCTCAGCACACACTTTCCACATACAGGCCAAACCACACTTTTCCCCAACAGCACAAACACAGCCTAAACTTCTCCCTAACACCGCTCCTGCCCTCCCCAGGACCTGACACCACAGACACCCATCAGGCCAAAAGGCTGCCCCATAGCCCTTTGTATCCCCCTGGTGTGCTGGGCAGCCCCAGCTGGGTGCCAGCAGGCAGCAAAAGCCAAGAGGAGAAAGAGGATGACAGCAAAAGGAAGAGGAGCAAGCACACAACCCAGTGGTATCGTCAGAGCCTTCTTAGAAAAATAGATTAAATTTATTTCTGCCTGCTCCCAGCCGCTTGCCCCAGCTGAAAAGGGGTACCAACAATCCTTTTAAATCACTGGTATAAAATATTGCTCTAACCAGTGCAGTGCAGGCATTACTGTCACCAGAAACTTTCGAGATTTTATTATGGCCAGGTCAAAGCAAAAAGCCATGAATGGGATGCCTTTTGCGCGATCTCCAGGGACTATAACTCACGCTCCCCATTGAAAGACTTCTTGGCAAAGCAATCTCTCACTGTCTTCCCTTCAGTCCCTGTCATCTTCTCATTTTTGTCTCAATTCCTTTGTTTCTTCCCCAAAACTCCAGTTTACCTTTTATACTTGAGAATGAGAAAGGTCCTTTCACCACAGCCCTGAAGTGTTACAGGTTTTGTGTGTCGCAGACACCTGGCCAACAGTTGAAGTGGAGGAATTTTGTGAGGTGCTCAGGAAGGAGCTGGCTGCTGATGCCACCTCATGCCTCCTGCTTGGACTCGGCTTCAGGTATCAGTGTTCTTAAATTAGATTTTAAGGCTTCTCTTTGGGATTTTTTTGGACATACCTTCAGAAACCCAAGGAAAGCAAAGCAGGACAACACACAACACTCAACTATATGGGAAGCCGAGGGCTAGAAATACAAGAACACTTGGGGTTTCAAACACTTCTTTAGAAATGTATTTAACTGCTACCCCTTAGTTATGTACCTTACACAGGCAGATGGAAACAGCTCCCCTTCCCCATACACAATCCCCTTCTCTCCTCCTCCCTCTCACATGCACAAACTCCACTTATTTCCTCCCAGCTCTGCTCTCCACAAACCCAAAATTCAGAACGGGCCGCACAGCTGTTTTAATTCATGAGGCTTCCTATAAAGTAAACCAGGCTACAAGCCTGAGGACAATGAAACCGTGATTTCTATTGAGAAGAGCAGAACTGTCGAGAAATTGGCCCCTTTTCTGGCTAGCACTGCAACACTAGGAGTTGAAGGGAAAGGAGCAGATGTGGCGTGTTTGATTTTCAGTAAACATTTGATAGTGATTTGCACTTTTGAATGCTCTGGCTTGATTTGAAAACTGACTGAATATAAATTACGATCAAAGCA
This sequence comes from Oxyura jamaicensis, assembly GCF_011077185.1. Taxonomy (NCBI): domain Eukaryota; kingdom Metazoa; phylum Chordata; class Aves; order Anseriformes; family Anatidae; genus Oxyura; species Oxyura jamaicensis. The sequence continues at coordinate 97,290,502 of NC_048894.1, read as the reverse complement.
AAGGACAACATTGGAAGAAGGTGCAATATTGCAAAGATCTATATTAGGTCCTATTTCACTTGGTATTTTCCTTAATGATCCAAAAGAGACTCTAGACACCACGCTAACTTAGGTCTCCAGGAAATATCTCATTTGGAGGAGCTGCAAAAATAATGGGGAGAAGGAAGTAATGCACAGGGACTTACAAAGAATAGAAACACAGTCTGAAAATAATCAAATTGGATTCATTCTGGGGAAAAAAAAAAAAAAAAAAAAGGCAAGCTAAGACAAGTGAAGGGAAATGATCCAAAACCCCATGCAGTGGGAGGACAAAATCTGGGAAGGAGCAATGCTGAATATAACAGATGTTACTGTTACAGTAGACAACAAGTTAAATATGAGTGTACTAGGTGAGGTTCTTCAGCTTAGCTTTCACAAATAAAAGCATGTTTTTTATATATATATATATATATATAAAAGCTAAAGCTAAAACTACTCCTCTAAAAAAGAGGCATGATGGCCATACCAGTTGCATCGTTATATATGCATTAACCCTAATGTAAACACCAGTCATGGGCAATATGCAAAAGCCTGCAATAAGTACCACACAATGACATGGCAGGGAAAAAAGGCAAAAAGCAGTTCTGCAGCACAGATTTGAGGCATTTTACCCTGTGAAAGGAAGGTCCAACCAAAATACTCCACGCACCCTGAATATCTTTGCTGATCTGCAAATATGGACAAGTTTGAAGGAGTTTTAAAGAATCGTGTCAGAAAAGTAACCAACTACAAAATAGAGATGAAGAGTTAAACATCCCCAGCCTCGCGGGTGGAAGACAGCAAGGTGATAGGCCAAAGCCTGCAGGCCCCTGAGGAGTGCCAGGTTCCCAAAGAGAATTATGTCATCCTGAGCACTGGAGTGTATCACAACAATAAGATAATCGCACACAGGAAAACTCACAATGAACAGAAAAAAAACAACAACAACAAAAAAAAACAATTATGTGTATTGTCAAGGGAAGAGGTGGAACAGCATGTGGAATGTGAAACTTCCACAGACAAAAAGCTGCTCATGCATGATAAAATTCAATCCTGTTCATGGGGAGACAGAAAGCATGACTTACTCCTGCCCTTCGCTCTACCCACACAGCAACCCCAAACCCCTCGTAAGCTAAATCCACATATTACAGCTGCATTGTAGATGAATGCCAAAACCAGCCTTTTCATACTAAAATCCCTACGTGGTTAGCCAAGGAAAGAACTTATGGAGAATTCACTGGTGAGTCCCTGATCCTGTTTAACAGTGGGTTGATCCTCTGAGCATGGGTCGGGCTGTTCAAAGAGACCTGTTACCTGTTTCGCAGAGGATGATTTGTCTTACGCTGATGATGACCTCTCTTCAAGTTCATGTCCTCTACACACTATGCATCAACTCCTCCGCTTTCTGCCCCAGCTGCATCACACAGCAGAACCCCAACACAGTGCTAAATAGGATGCGAGGCAAGAGACAACTCCTGCATATCTCTCAGCTTTCCCTACAGCACAAGGCCACTTGCTGCAATGAGATACTGGGAAGAAAAAGTTATTTTGCTTTGATATGAGAGCCAGCTTCTCATCTGCAAAGCTCACCTCACTTTATATGTTGTTAGACGTTTTTAGGTGCAGCTGCAACAGCTCCTCAATAATTCACAAAAACAGATGAACACGATTAGATTGGAATACTCAATACTGCATGACGGGGCATGCTAGCAGATAAGAGGGTAATAGTGAAGGGCAGAAAGCACATGATCAACTAATATCCCTGCTTCCTCTTGAACTAATTTTAGAACAACAGGGAGTGGTTTTGGCTAAGGCCTGAGGTTTTCAACAAGGCATAATCCCAACGTAGCCCTTGAGATTCAGATGTTGACCAAGAGAGGTGGTTTATCAGTCTGATAACTCACTTCACCCCACAGTGATTTCACTGCAGCTATGCCAGGGGGGAAAGTAGAGTAACACAGCCTTGAACCAGAGCCCAGCAGCACACAGAAGAAATGAGTCCCAGACTCTCCAAGAAGTCCTGAGTTTCCCAGCCATCTGCTCACTAATGAGAAATTTGTTTCTGTTTAATAGCACACTGTTTTCCTTATTGCTTTTCTTTTCCTTTTTGTGGCTAGATGTTGTGGACTTACCTTTTTCCTTCTAATCTATTAGTATGTATTTGTAACAGCTTACACATCCTTAGCAAATGAACCCAGATAACGGGAATGGTTGATTTCTCTTAATAATGAGATACCATTTTTAGCATACTGATCATACTAGATGCCCTTTGGTTTAGCTTGTATTCATGGTCTCCATTCTCCCTTCACATACCTAAATCTTAGAGTTTCTAAGATGAACTCTCATTTATTTTTTAATCTTGTGGCCAACAATTTCAGGACAAGGATGCATGATGGTGACTGCCAACTTTCAACCAAATAATTCCTAAGGATGGATGCAGACAACAACAAAAAAGCATCATCTCACAAGTACAGATAGAAGAACTGCAGTTTTGCATTACTAGGCTGGGGAGTGGGGCCAGAGAGGGGAAATTACTATGTAAGGAAATTTTAAGCCTTTTTGGAACCTTACAGTAACATATTTTTTTTTTCACTCTTTTCTTCCCAAACAGCACTATCACGGTTTCCATATTGACTAAATAACTAACACTTGGAGCCCTAAGCTCAACATGTATTATAACTGTTAAGTTTCTTGCACATTTGTTTTCAGGCTTCCCTGTTCCCTCTCTGTTCCAAGAACAACAGCATTTGGAGTCATTCCAAAGGCCAGCTTGTTTTATTTTACTATTTTTACACTCTACAACTTCTAATTTTACCTGCACGTCACTTTTTATCCTTGCTGTCCAACACCTAAAATATCACACTGCCCGAGTTCTCATGAAACCATGTCCCCAGCATGCAAACAGCCAAAGGGTCCTTTATACTGCTCACTTCTTCACAGCAGAACTGTGAGACATTCCACGAGATGAATGAGAAAAATGCCAGCCCAAACCGCCCCTCATAACACTCTTGATTCTCCATTTGACTAATCTCTCCTGCATTGTCTGGGAGGACACCTGCTGCTTGTGAAAACAAAACCCACTGAGCTCTTACAATCTGGGCAGCAGAAAACAGGAATAGGCAACCATCAGACTAATTCAATAAAGTTTGTTCAGTCCCAGACTTCACATGTTGATTTTTTAAATTATTTTAGGTCGTTATTATTATTATCAGTGATACTGACTGCATTAGTTTTGCATTTTGGGAAGAATGTGAAAGGCCACTGAGCTTATCAGAAAAATAACAAAAAAAATTTAGTTGATTAAATTTGAAACTTAACCTTTTAATATGAGTGAAATCTGAGTCTGAGAACAATTACGGTAAAGCACACAAAAGATCCCTTCTACAAGGTATTCCCTAGCTCAGTAAAATTACAAATTCCTTTGCACAGCAGAAATGCTTTAGAGTTATGTCACACTTCAAGGATCACTTTTTTTTTTTTTCCTTTTCTTTTTTGAAGGGGCTTGAAACCATCTTCCATGCACACAGCTACAGATGCAAATGTCAGCAAGTTTACTGCAACTTCAAGCACTATCAGAGAATATGCACCAACAAAGTAACTGAGGAATTAAGTGGGAAAGGGTATCAGGTCCAAAGTTTGCAGCACACGTTGTTAGGTACTGGAGGCACAGGGGAAAAAAAAAAAAAAAAAAGGCATGAAAGTTTACAGTGAACTTTTTCTTTCCAGCTACTCGTATACAATTTTTCATCAAAGAATATTTGGCTCTGTTATCACGGTACTGATGCTACAAGCCTTCCAAAGGACAACTGATTGCAAGAGCAGCTCCACGTGCAAATTACTCCACTCTTCCCTTGCATAATATCTTCCTATCACCCTCAGCTTCACACAGGTGCTCATCCAGCGCTACAAGCTTCGCCCTGAAGCCCAAACATAAACTAAACTCTCTTCTAGTGGCAGGTACTGTTGGGACCTGTCTCCCAGCTATCACCCTTACAAGGGTCAACACGGGCTTCTACCTGAGTATGAGGGAGAGAAAGCATCTGCAGCAGAGCGCATAGCAAAGTAAAAGTGTGCGCGTATGTGGGTAAAATGGCTGCTGCTGGCAGCATGCCACAGAGACACTACGTTTTCAGTGTTTATCACGTCGCTCCATACATCCTCACTGGGACTTTTGTAAGGTATTGGATACATAGCGCAAAGGAATTTGGGGCAATAGCAGAGCTAATGATGACTTACAACCCTTTCCCTCTGTGTTTCTCAAAAGGAGGTGCACAAGGGTAATCTCTGCCCAGCAGTAAGGGAGAAGTCCCACTAAACAACCTGTATGTATCTGCAGGCAAGGCTGCAGCCTTTGTTATCAGAGTATTTCCAAGTGCCTTTTTCACCCTTCATCCACACCAGCTTGACACAGAGGTAGTTTTTACACTTCAGAAGGCAGCCTGTCCTTTAAATGCAGAGCCATGGGGAGGCTTCAAAGAGCTGCCAAGCCTCACACAACAAGGCTGCAACTCACATCACTGCTGCACCCTTCTCACATCCCCAGCAGAGCCCCAGGACATGCCATGTGCATGTGGCCATTTCGACTGTCACCAGAGGCTGGAATACAGCAGGGCAGCTGGCACTGTGCTGCTGGTGCCACCTGCAAGCCCCTGAGCAGGGCACTGTGCTCCACAGCCCCACTTTGCCCTGCGAGCACCCAGTGCATCCCATCTCCCCATCACCCATCGGGCTGCTGCAGCTACAGCCAGGCAAAGCACGGCACTGGGAAATGGAAGTGAATGGTCTACATCACACAAAGCCTTCTCGCCTCTGCCTCCATGCCACAAACCTTCAAACTGGCTTTTCTTCCTGGAGGAAACTTCACACCCAAATGCACGCACAGGAAAACATCCGTCAGTCCCACATGCAGAAGGGCAAACCAGGGACTAAACCAGAGTGACAGCACCACATGGGTTTAATAAGTACAGAAGTACAGGTACCTTCACAGTCATTTCACCTGGATCTTGAGGGAGTGGTAAGCACTTAGCTACACATTTTGAGTAAAAGGGAGAGAGAGAAATGAATACTTAACACAGGACCGGTGCAAAACACTTGCAGGGACAGCACGCCAAAAATGAAAACTGTACAATTTGGCATTACCTTCCATGTTGCTGATCATAATGTACTTAAAGAAAATTATGGGATATAAAACCCTTGGAATGCTCTGCAAAATTAGGAAGTGATTAGGCCAGATGATACCAATTTGACTGTAACACAGCTTTGTCGTAATTCCAGGCTTAATAGCAATGCTGTATGAACTGGTCCAAAACCTAAGTGCAGTACTTCCAGGGTGCACTGTTAGCTGCTGGGCATTTCATTGTGTGTGGCCCTGCTTGTTAACTTTGGTGCAGGTAGAAGGGGAAAAAAAAGGGGGAATAAGACTATTAACACAGCAGGATACATAATTAAATTTGAGAGGGTTAGATTTGGGTGGGGGTGTTTTTTTTTTTATTATTATTATTTAAGGCAACGAAAGAAGCCCAAATGGCTTTGATGCAACAAAACTACTTGCAGAGGAGATGGAAAATTATGACTCGGATTTTTTTTTTTTTTCTTTTTTAAGCAAGTGGCAGCCTGCCTGTACAGCCACTCCAAACACAGAATGACACAGCTGTAAATCTTTCTCGAGATTTTCCCTTTCGTTCCAACAGTCAGACATGCCACAATGTCTGCTCCAGAGCGTCTTCTTGACCACCACCTGTTCCTCTTCCTTCAAGTGTATTAAGGAAAAAGGCCTTCTAGGCCAGGACTGTGGGCTGGCAGCTACACCATACAGCTTAACGTTCCTCAGCCAATATTTCATTTCTCCTATCATTTGTTAAGCATGGCTAACATATTGCCATACATCATAAAACTTGTTACTAGAGCTGCTCAGCCTAAAAGCAGAGGGTACAGCTGTGCTGCAGGCCTGCCTGCTGCAGAAGTGCCTCAGCTGCAGCCAACAAGCCCAATGTGGTAACCGAGGTAGCACAGCTACGGAAATACAGAGCTCCCTCCACATGAGCTAACTTACCTTGTTTCTCGTACTAAAGGCCATGCTACCATGCTGGTTCCCATGTTCAGAGACTTAAAGGAAGTCAGGGATCTCTACTCTGCACGTCAGTCATGTCAAATGCAGTGGTACATCACTGAAAGGTGAACTTAGACTGTTATTTTGAAAGTATTACAAATATTTAAAGACGCTATAGTTGTACAGTATTTGGTTAGAAAATCTGTTTCTTCATGTTACTATTTCTTTCAGGCTATCAGAGGAAAAAGGACTTCGGAGCCAGGCTGCTGGAGCCAGACTTTCCCCACCACCATGGTGGGAAGGACATGGCAGGGCAGACGAGCATGGGACATGCAGAGTTTCCTCCAGTGAGGCTCAGCGGCAGGAAGGCTCCAAGCTATTGATGGATTGATCAAAAGTTGTTTTTAACAGTTCTGCTGTGGATGAACCAAGGGAACCTGAGCTACCTGGGAGGATGTGGCCGCAAAGGCAGTCAGTGATGCATGGCTTGCAGTGACTGCAACACCCTTCACTGGGAACAGGGTTCAAGCCACCAAACGTGTCATACACATGCCATAAAACCCGGAGCTTTGTGCCAAAGGCCTTGAAAACAGGCTCGAGGCCCTGCCTGCTGGACCCAGCTGCCTCTGCTGAGCCTCCAGCACGCCAATGGTGGCATTTGCTCTAGTTGACCTCATATGGCAGCAATATTCACAGTCTGGTTAATTGCTAGGTAAGTAGCATTTCCTTTCCCTTTCCCTTTCCATCCAGTATCCTCCCTTGCTCTTTTGTGCAGGAACAGAGGAAATGGTCACAATAACTATGGGAGGCATTTCCAACAAAGTAGACGGCCTTTCAGAGCAGGCTTGAAACAACTCTGTGACAGCCTTGTGGAGATCACTAAAGACATCAGTCATTTACTGGCAACTTCCATAATCCCCCTGAAGAGCTAATAGACAAAAAACCCTGCAACCTACCGCCATGAACAAGAACGCAGAAAAGGCACTTGTTTGTGGCTGAGCAGTGCTCTTAAAGGAATTTGGGGTTTTATTTTTTTTTTTTGCTGGCACTTTTCCTTTTATACCGAGAGGTAAATTTTAGAGCTCATCGAAGCACCAAAATCCTTGGCTGACTTAAAGTCTTGCTTTTTAAAGTCTTTATAATTTGCAAAATGAGTAACAAAACATAATTCTTCAGATGTAATCTAAAAGAGGCAAGAAATTCCAGCATCTATTCATCTCTGCTGTGTATGCTTCCCATTTTAAGAAAGAGGAAGCCCTCTGTTTGGGAAGGAAGTCAGATGAGAATCATCCCACGGTGCATAATGTAGATCAGAAAGGTCAGGAGACAAGGGGATGTCTTAAAGATGTATTGAAAAAAAAAAGAAGAACTGTCTGTAAATGTGTTTTATTCAATCTTTCAAATAATAGAAACATTGTTATGGTAAAGGAGGAAGTGGTGAGAAATCAAATCCATTAGAAAAAAAAAAGGAATAGCAACACATCGAATTTAAAATAAGCTTCATAGACATCTAGCTAGTAATTCTGCACCTGTGAGTCATGATTATTTATAACACACGCTCATTTTAATAAATAAAGGTTTGTGTTCAAATGATAAAATGTTAAATACTGGAATTAACTATTGCATATAGTGCATAGGAAGCTTCTCAACTTTTCTAATTAGTACCAAGGCTTATGCTTTAAATGCAGAAGCAAAAGAAATGCTGAAAAACACTGCCACAGGCTGGCTTAATTTGGAATTTCTCCTTCTCTAAAGGATTAGGAAAAGGTGCATGCATACACACTACCAGAAGGGTGGGAAGTACTACAGCTTTCCTACCTTTCCCCAGCCCTTGTGCTGTTACATACGTTACAAGAGAGCAGGAAAGTACATTCAAGGGCAATTTGCAATCTTGGTTTGATAGAAAAGAGCTTCTTTATGAGCATCTGCAGCAGACTGCAAACACCATTTTGGGTGAGAGGCCTTGTTAACCTCAGTGCTGCCTTTCGCCTCCATATTGAGAGCAAGCATGAAAAATCCCTGCGCCTGCCACAGGATTAACAAAAGAGATTTTAAAATTTTGATCATCAGATATTGAAATGAGGTGAAATATTGAAATAAAAAGACACTTGCCATCTCAGTGCAAAACCCTTCTCCTCTGACTTGAAAAACTGGAGTGATGCAGGAATATCCCACTGAGAACAGGGAAAAAGATGCATTGTTTCTTGAGTGAGAGCTGGGGCCTGGTCAATTTTTGCAGAAGCAGTACTGACACCTCTCCTCCTGAGGAGCTTCGGTGTTAATTATTCCCCACTGTTCAGGTCTTCACAGGGAACTGATCTTTTTGTAACCTCAGGAGGGCCACCTGCTCTCCCAGCAGCATATGGTGGGTCAGAGGAACTCCAGCAGGGTTAACCAGTGTACTGGGGAGGGGTGAGGGGAACAGGGGTAACCAAACCACCTCCCAGCCCCAATGCCTGACGGGGTACCAGCTGCAGGCTTTGTTGTTACACACATAAAACTCCACCAAAAAAAGAAAAAAAAAAATGATTAAGTTATCAAAAAAGAGCTCCTCAGATCACCCACATCACTTACCTACCATTTATTCATATCCTCCTGTTACAAAAGACCAGACACTCCCTATCCCAGCCCTTTGACTCCTTAGAACTGCTTCCAGTCAACAGAAATAAAACTCGCCTGAAGAATAGTGGGCTTAAGAAATCCATCTGGTTAATTCAGATTCTCAAATAGCAGAAAACCATACTGAGAAACAGATGCTTGATCGGCCAGGTATTTCCAAAGAGAGGTAAACAATTGCATGGCTGCCTCCCCCCCCCCCCAACATCACACTAAGAGATACTACCATAATTACTGTAGCAAAGATATAGTTTAGACTGATGCCAGAAAAATGAAGTGTTTGGTAAATCCTCCTCAGAGTCATTCACTAAGACATATTTAATCCACAGGTTAGTTCAGCTGCTACACACAAGGTTCAGGTGGTTAACTGTGCCTTTGTGGCACAGACGTTGCATCAAACTGACTTCAAATTTCATTTCCTGACTCAAAAGAGGAAAATAGCGACCCAAAGCAGTCACAAGAGAGGTGATGTGGTTAATGGCGTTACCTACCCACACCAAATGAGACACACAGTTAAATCATTACAACTCTGGTGGACTTCACCGTGGCGCACTCCCTCTGCATGAAGTTAAAATGCTGCGCTATGCGTTTATCTTTATTTGCAGCACCTCGCATTTCACTAACATACTACAGTAGCTCCCACATCGCGAAGACAGCTGAAGAGGATTTATATTCAAAAGGACCAAAAAAAAAAAAAATAATACTGTTGTCAGTGTCATTCCAGGGCCCGGCCGCCGCCAGGTGGCGCCGCCGCCCAGCGGATGAGTCCCGCCGCCGCCTCGGCGAGGCCTAGCGCTGAGGCCTTCCCAGTAAAGTGCTCTCGTGTGTGTTGGGCCTTGGCCTCCTGCTCCAAAATAGTACCAAGCAGCACCAAAAGTACCCCCAACAAAACAAACACGGGTGACAGCACTCCCAGAACATGGCCACCACCCCCTCCTCACCGCTAACCCAGTGCCTGAGGAGATCTGCCCCCAAAACACAGCTTGGTGACCCCAGGCACCACGAGCTGTCCATGACCTCTATTGGGTCCTCTGCCCAGAAAACAAAGGAAATCAAGCATAACAAGGGATTTATCCCACAGAATTGTCCAGCAGAGACAGCACAGACCTACAAGGTGCAACTTTCAGCAAGGTTCCTCCCCACAGCACCTTCTGCACCTCCATGCGGAGGTTGAGCTACATGGACAGAGGTGGCTGGACTAAGGGTATGTGTGTGTAGCCCAGCACCAGCAGACAGGTGATATGGAAGTTCCTTGCTCTCCTGAAATGGGAGAGACCAGCTGGACCGAGAACAGGCAGCCAACAGCTCTGAGAGCTTCCCATGACACCTTCCACCAACCAACAACTTGGGAAAATCATCCTCTCTCTACCCTGAGGAACTCTCTGAACAGAGCTTCCCAGCTGTCCACTGACAATACATATCTTTATATCTCTGTGCCATGGGACTCAAGTCATTTTATGATAAAGTGTGTAGCACTGTGGGGTGGAGGTTGTGCGTCTCCATACTTCAAAACAGCAGAAGATGCTGCTTCTGTGTGGCTACAGAAGACAGCACTATTCCGACACGTTCAACAACAACAAGTAAAACTCACCTGGGTTAACATGATTGCAAACACCACAAACAGAAAGAGAATAAAAGCCTTCTTGTAGATGAAGACATGTCTGGTCCAGTGATTTGGGGTGTGATTAAAGAAGCAGTGAAGACAGGAAGTACAGAACCTTGATGGTCTTTCTTACATAATATGCTATATTATACTGTCCTCCCCTCCTCCCCCATTTTTAAAAAATAAACCACAACTCCCTTGAAATAAATAGCCCCAATAGGCTAATACAGGTTACTTAGTAGGAAACAACATATTCACAGATGGTAGAAAAGCATCTGTTTTAGGAACAAAATTTAAAAAAATCAGATACAGAGGTTTTGACTTTTGTCCATTGCTCCTGCTATGTAGAAAGATCTCAGTCAAAACATGCTGAAGTCTGTGCAGTCAGCAGCAGAATGAGGTAATGCCAATCTGTATGTTTCTTTTCAGAGTCAGTCTTGATGTATGGTAATCAGCCCACATGCATCTCTCTGTATGAAAGTATCGCCTGAACTTTTCTATCAGACACTCAGGAAAATATAAAATTGTGGGGGAAGAAAATAAAGACCTCACAAGTGTAAAACTTTTGCCTGCAGAGTGCTAATTGAGAGAGCATTCGTACAGATTAAAAAGGTAAAGTGCTGCAAGAGGGGGAGAAGCTTCACTTACAAACAATTAACACGAAAGTATAACAACAAGCAGTAACACATAAATGAAAACGTATATATGAAGATAGCATCCAGTATTTGCCACAAGGTCATTTCTGACTGCTGTTTTAGTTAGATGAAGACAAGCTAAGATGCAGCAGCAACACATTATTAAATTGAAAATATTTGCAGAGGGCATGTAAAAAAAAATCCTTCAAATTTTGCCAAATCTAACAACAACAAAAAATACGCTTTTATGTTTGGAATTCAACTTCAAGCCTAAAACAAAGACCAGGAATAGGATAAATGGAGACAGCTCTTTATTCTCAGCAGAAATAAATAAATAAATAAATGATTTAGGGAGAACGGTCTCTTATTCAAAGGCCTAGGTTTGTTAATGCAATTAAGGATTTGGGGTAGTCCTTTTTTAAAAAATATATATATATATATATTGTTTTAGCATTAAAGCATACTTCATATGCTTTAATTAATAGGGCATAGCTTTCAGACGAATGAGTATATGTCATTATATTCTAAAAAGTTGGAAATGATACCTGTCGCTAGGCATCCAAGTGCACTTTGTACTTTGATTGGCATCTATTTTCCATTTTAGCTTATTGAAGAAAGAGCAAACCAAGTGCTCTTCCTAATTAATGCTGCACTTTGCCATTTGAGTATTCAGGAACTGAGAGGAACAGCAGCGAATACTAAACATACAGTTTAAGGATGTTTTATGAAAGTTTAACAAAAAGAGGTGCTTCCAAGCTGAGCTCTAAAAAAGCAAACAAACAAAAACAGACGAACAACAACAAAAAAAAACCTTTAAACACGTAGGTTTAATTTATATAATAATTCTTTCATTATTTCAGAATGAGTGTTTCCCTCCAAAAGTCAGAATATAAATGAGCACTAAGCTTACAAGGGACTTTCCAAGGCTGTCTTACATATTTGTTGATGAAATACTGACTTTCCCAAGGTCAGCGCCTACAATTCACAGACATACACGTTTGTTTGTTTGTGAGAGAGAGGGAGAGAAAGAGAGGAAGAGTCTTTAAAGCTTTTTTTTTTTTGTCTACTGTTTAAGAACCCTTAAAGATTCTACACTAAGAGGTAACTCTTTCCACCTTGTTTGGGGTTTGCAAACAGGTTTCCACTGGGGAGGGGATAATTAGCACAGGCTCTATATTTAATTGGATGATATTTCAGACTGTGAAACTGTGAAACCCACCCTCCACAGCAGCCATGCAGAATTCAGCACAAGTGCCTTCTGCAGAGTAGGAAGCTGAGTCAACCTTTGAATCTCTTTTGAGCTCCCATGAAAAGGCTTTCCTCTAATGTTTTCCTCCCTTGTCCTTCCTGTTTGAATTTTCCTATCTATCTTTCTGTATTATCCAGCCTGTGGAAAAGCTAGCCACAGCTTGTTTTGCCTTAGTCAAAACCATAAAGGTGCTTTTGGAGGTTTTGCCTCTATATCCTTCCACCACCTTGAGAATACATCCTTCTCAGCAATCATCTTTCTCCCTTATTTTGTTGTGTTCCACTCTGTGCTCCATAAGAAAAATGTATCACAGAGGATGGATGGTTTTGCAGTTAAAGGCATTGAAAGGCATTCCAAGTTACAATTTTCAGTTTTACCACATACTTTCTTACCATAAATGACCATAAGATAGTTCTTCAGTCCCTCTGAGATTAAAGTCATCTGTCCTCTAGAACAGGAGTACTGTCATTCAGAAGTAAGAGTATCTCTTAGCTCCAGCTAAGTTAGATTTGTCCTCTGACTAAACTCTCCATGTGAAAGTCTCTAACCAAGTTCAGTTGTGGTTCCTTGCCCATCTGACCTGGTCAGGACAGGAAACTTAAGTTGGTGCATTGCCAGTTTTCAAAGATGCAATGCAGTGAGAACAGCCATACTAATTGTAACTTCTCAGCAAATCCAGTCTTCATTACAGCTGGGTATTTACATCAGAGCCCGTAGACTGGTTATTCCTTCTTTTCACTCATGTTAACTAGCTGCAGTGAAGCTCGAGGTAAGTACGTAAGACAAAATAGTCCCAGTCATTACGAAAAAGAAGTTTAAAATAAACAGCACTTTACATGCTCATTGCCTTTTTCCTCTCCCCAACATCTCTCCACACCACTTTTCATTTTTTTTCCAACTTCTTTTTCAGTGCTTTGTATTTTGCTTATGGTAAGTAGAAAAACTTCCTTTAGGCAATAACTCTTTCCTAAAAAAATTCAATCTCTCTCCACCTAAACATAAAATTCAGACTTCAGTTACACTACCAGGAATTTTACATGGCTGAATTTTACTGGCACTTGCACTGTGCTAAATACTTTCTTGTTGTTTAGTGTTGGACATCAAAGTGAAGTAAAGTTTTATCCTGGAAATCTTCTCAGCAGAAACAAAGCAGTTAAAACCAAGGAGTACTTTTAACATTGTGGTAAAATAAAATCCCTTGTTTTCAAACAAGTCTAAAGTGCAAGTATCTGGTCAGCTCTTCTAAAACAAACAAACAAACAAACAAACAAAAAAACTCTGTATTGTTTACCTTAAAATTCATCATTACTGCAATGTTGTACTCCTGTATTTACACTGCGCAGTGCCCTTAAAAATTGAGCTGATTTTTTTTATGCATATCCTATTTCAGTTTGAAATTGATCCCCTTCCTGTTATTGGTCACAAGCTTAACCTGTAGTGTTAAGAATATATAACTTTTTTTTAAAAAAAATAAAAATAAAAAAATGTTTCTGTGTCATCTAATTATCCAGGTTACTATCTGAGTCATCTTGTTACTAGGTAGAAGAGAGAAAAACAACAAAGCAATACTTTGTGTAATGACATTACTGAATCACAAGAAATTAATTATTTTCTGTGGAAAGCAGTGGTTTAAAAGTTGTAATATTGCCCTTATAAAAACAGTATTTTTAAAAATGCATATTGGAAACTTAAGACTCATTTTAAGGAGCTTTCATGAAATTGTTCTAACCTTCATTGCAACAATGAAAAGAAATGTAATGTATGAGCATAAACTCAGTTAAGGTTGCTTCCAAATTACAGACTGACATGCTTAATAATTCAAGGGGAGTTGTGAAGAGCATGTCTGTTTTTCTGCCAGTCTTCTCAACCCCAAATCCTTCCTGATTTTGTTTTCTGCATCCCTCATCCTCTATGCAAGAGACGGCTGCACCTTCCAATGGAGAGCCACCACTGAGTAAGTCTCACCTCTCTTTCAAACACCCTTGGAGGTTTTCCACTCCTCCAAACCTAGAAACATGCTATCAACAGCCTCTCCTGCTGTGAGTGCTTTGTGGAGAGTTGGGTGCCAACCCCCATCTTTTATCAAGCTCCTTCCCGCATCTAAGAGGATCTAAGAAATCCCTTATTTGGTGTGGTCTGTCCTCTAAGACATGGAGATTGGGGGGGGCCGGGGGGGGGGGGGGTGATAATGGGTCAATACAGTCTAAAGATAGATCAGCCTTCCCTAACAACTTAATAGCTTGTTACAGGGAGATGTAGCACTTAGTAAGGCAAACAACAACCCAGCTCCTGAGAGGTGCTGGCTCCCAGTTGCTGGGAGTGGCGCTCCCCAGCTTGGCCAAACAAACAAAAAAGAGAACCACAAATTGTGTGCATCATTTTACTATTCAGTGCTAAGCCAATCTTAGAGCTGATGACAATATCTGCATAGCCCAGATGCAAAACTCTCGTTTAGCAGGTGATGCTAGTCAGAGACGGAAAGGATAAATCATCTCTGCCTACTCAGTCACTGCGCTGGTACTCCAACAGGCTGGCCAGCAGTTTGCTGGAATCGGATGCCAGCTCCACCACATCTCCTCCTCATCCATTTAAAAGCTGTTGGTTGGTCTGACAGCTCTTGCTTGCCCTTTCCCTTGCTGAACTGTGGCACTGGCTCATCTGCTTGGCAGCCTGTCTTCACCCAGCCTTAACCTATGTGCCTACAGAGCACTGCCAAAGAGCCCTGACACCGCGCTACAGCCTCAGGATACATGGTTTGGAAGAATGCAAAAGCTCGACCTGCTTAATTAGCTAATTCCTCAGAAGGAGTTCATTCCAGGGAACATCTGCTCTTCCAGGGAACTAAGTTTTATTGGAAAGAGGCAAAACGGTGCCAAATCCACAGTATCCATAGTACTGACATTTTTACATAAAACTCGTGTGACAGGTACAATAAAGGCCTTTGTCTTAAAACAATCTTGTCGTAGCCCATCAGCACAAGACCCCAGAGAAGCCCCACCTCTCCTGTCAGAGGCTGCTAAATCAGCACCCTTGATGCATGCCATTTTCAGATTAGTAAAATCTGCAGGTTTATGTTTTTCAGGGAAAAAGTGATAAAGGATAGGTTATTGCAGGCGTATCTTAATTTATATATATATAGTTTAAGAAAAATGTTAGTATTGCTAGGACACTGCAGGGGTCGGATTCCAATCCATTTCCATATTAAATAAAATAAAAATAAAATAAAAATAATAATAATAAAAAAAAGGCCTGATAACAAATAACCAAAATTGCTATGTTGCTTCCCCTGTGAGCAAAACAAGCCAGGAATAGAAACATACGAGCCACTGCCCCAAGTGCTACAATAGTACTTGGAGGCGCATCAGACTGTGCTGAGCAGCCAAGCATCCCTGAAGCACTATACCTTGGATTACAAATTATAATTCAGAAATCTCCCAGTGACCCCATTATCAGCATAGCACAGAGAAGCAGACTGGAACGCGGTATAGGATGGCAATGACTATTCAGGGAGCTTTAATCAGAAGGAATTTAACTGAACAAACAGCCGTGGCTCCCAGAGAAGGGCTGAGTACTTTCAAAAAAAAAAAAAAAAAAAAAAAAAAAAAAACTGAAAGTAGTTGACCGTATGCTTTAGAACAATAAGATAGAATTATTACACTAAAACCCTTTAATTAATGCATGCAACAGAAGCTGTGATTTTAAAACCCTAATCTCCCTGTCATTTCAGTTTTTAAGAAATAGTAAGAAGCACCCATCTGCTCAAGCTGCCACAGGAGGCCCAAAGTTCTGTTCTCACACCAATTTTGCGCCGGATGTCTCAATAAATTTACTGCTTATTTACATCAGCCAAAATGGAGGAGAAAGCTGCTGATCTCATAAGTTTGCCCTCCTGCAAAAATGACTAAAATGCATTTTGCTGTTGCACACGCCACTTTTTCACCCCTAAGAGCAGGGGCTTGTCTCCCCCCTCCCCAAAAGAAAACCCATAGGGCATTTTGAAAATCCTGACAGATGTTTAATTACAGAGGCACTAGCAGGCATTATTTTGATAAGGTCAAACACAGAACAACTCTAGCTGACGACCAAATGGCTTAAGTGTCTGCTGTACTCCTAGCGAAGCAAAAACTTTGCTAATCCACATTTTGCTAATTCAAACACCTAATAATTCACATACAAGCAAAAAACGGCCTGTAGTGTAACACTTCTGAATAACCATTTAATAGCAGGAATCGTAGTGCTATCTCATGTTACTAGGGGACATATTACAAAATACACCAAAGAGGAGTAAGCACCGTGTTATGAAATATCAAACCAAACTCTTAGTCTCAAAATCTAAGAACAAAGTACCTTTTGTAATGCATTTTTTCCCCTGCACTTATTAATTCATGAAGTTCATTCATTTAAATAGGTCCTTTAGTCACTGATGTAAATGAACAGGGTTCCACAGTACGTCAGTGGGTTTTGTGGCAGGGACAGAATAGAGATGGCACTGCCTTCTCCACTGTTATTTCCAGTTGCTTCTTAGAAATTTCTCTTAGAAAATTCCCTGGAAGTTCTCACGCTAGGTTCCAATTCAAAAGCTTTCTTTTATTCAGAAAGCTAGAAAATCCTATTTTGAGTTATTAAAAAAAAAAAAAAAAAGACAAAATATAGACACCTGGACGTGTGACTAAAATTTCTTGGATTTGACTCTGAATGAGGCAGGACCTGCCCCTTCTTTGCTGAGTCAAATTCAGTAGCAACTAGCCTTTATACATTATTCACCTTCACAGCTGAAAGCGAGGCATAGGCGCTTTGCAGTGTTTTTGCATTGTGTACCAAGCATGCACAAACATGCAATATTTTACTAACAGATTTAAGCATGCCTCAAAGCACATTGTTCTGACAGCGCCTGGGTCTCCGTCATCACTCTCGTAACTATCAATGATTCTGGTTAATTTTACAATCGCAAGAGGTACAAGCCTCCATCTGGTTAGTCTACATATTACTGCGGAGCTGGAATCACACTGATCAACAAAATATGTTAGCCTGTAAGGCTCTGTTAAGGTGGACCGGTGAGTGGAGAACAGCCATACTTTGAATTGCACTGACGACCCACCACGACTACAGTGGCTTGCTGCGGAGAGGCGAGTGGCACTGCAGGACTCCCTGGGAGGGAAAGGCAGCTGGAGCAGGATTTAGGTGTGCTGGCTGAATTTCTCAGCCGCACATCACGTTTCATCTCCTGCATGTCTACAGTGTGCACAGCGAAACCCCACCCCATCTTTTTCCCTGGAAAAAAGGCAGAAGCTGAGGGAAGAGATTTCCTAGTTTAATGCCTATGACTGAAGCGACCTCGTAAGCACATGAGGCAGGGCTTCCAAATGCTTTTTGTTCCCTGCTTGTGCAAACGCCAAGGGCAACAGCACCCTCGCCCACAACAGGGCAGCGGCATAGCTGTTACTACAACACATGCCACCACCATCCTCGTTACCCGTCCCTCACAGAGAAGGATGTCTCACCAAGCAGGCAAGGATCAGACTGAGAGACCAGCCATAGTGTCACTGTGGGGTACCCCAAGTCCTAAGGGCACATCCATGCCAGGAGCCAAAGTCAGATACCACAGGACTATCAGTATGGATGGAGATACCCAGACAAGGCTGCCATTTGTGTTTTTACAGTCAAAACCTCCTCCCTCTACAGAAGACCAGGTTAAAGTGACACCTGACTGACAGTTGTATCTGCACCGGGGGTCATTGCCACCAGCCACGGGGTATCGACTCTGTAAAACCTAACAGACCATGCTGCTGGCAGGGCCTGCAAGGCAGGTCGCACCAAGGCCTCCTGTGAAAGAGGTGTTTCCTACTCATTCTCCAGCTGGGGTTTACTTTTGGCTCTTGCCATGGTCTGGGACTTTCCCCCACTCACTTCTCTCTTCCTGTACAGGCCCCATTGTTGATTCCTCCCAAGTCTGGCTGAATTTTACTCCTATCTTCTGAACACGCCCTTTAAGTGAACTCCCGGTGAACATATTCAAATGCAGTAATAAGTGTGTATCTGTACCTACAGCACATTCTCAAACCAATTAGCAAACACCCAAGTTGCTGTTTGTAAGCACTGTACTCTATACGCAAAAGAAATGCAAAACTGAGCATTTTCTAATCCTCAACTTCAGAAAACACTTTTCCAGTAGGACACAGAGTAAACAGATGTAAATACACTTAAAACTTCATCTTATTCTGCAGTGTTATATTTGCATCTAAGGCTCTTCACAGCACAACCCATGTAATGTGTGATTATAGAGTGAAAGTCCCTTATGCATACAGGTAGGAAGCAAAATCGCTCAACCCTCTGTCTCAGTCCATTTTTTGCATTCATCTACCACAGAAACAGGCCATGAGCAAAAGGGGAAAAAATAAAAAATAAAAAAAATATCTCTCTACTTTTGTTGAAGACAACCCCCCATAGATAACTCCTTGGCTGACACCATCAGCCATAGTAGAGGATCTCCCAACCATGTTTTATTTCATTTACCTAATATCATTCTAAGTATGTAAAACAAGAATCCTGTTATGATCCTGCTGAAGTCACTGGTGAAAGAACTGCTAATCTCAAAGGAAGAACTGGTCTGAAGAGTATGAATAGATAAGTAAATTCAGAGCCTCTCTCAGCTCTGGACAGCTGCAGTTTTTAAAAACCCAATGGCTCCATAGCATAAGCAATGAAAACCAGGTTATAAAACTCAGAAAAAGGAATTAATAAAAATGACCAGGGCTCACCCGTAGCCTGTCAATCACTGTATCATTTACAGTTCATACAACAGTAAAAAGGCATGGATGTTGTCAGTGCTGTACATTGGCTACTCTGAGATCTATCATGAATAATTGATAGAGGTTATCCATTTGAGTCCCAGCCTATTATTCAAAACTCTAAAACTGCCGTTCACCAACAGCAAAGAGCACTCCAGATGAAGGATGGAGGGGTACTATGGGGAACTATTTTCAACGATGCAAGCGGTGATGAGGTAATGAAGATTATCTGAAAACAAAAGCTGGATTTTTCTGAGACCCAACGCACTACCCTATGATACAGGGAACAGTGTTCCATGTCTACCTACTTTGCACAGATGACTGTTAAGAAGAAAATACACCAACTAAATCTGAACTTGAGGCTTCAGTCTTAAATCTCTTAAAAGCTTGGTTGTTGGAGTTGAAGTCTGAGAAGTGCATTTGACTCACATTCCCTTACATATTTTTGCATTGAGCCCCTAGTGTGTGTCTTCCTGATAAAGTGACTTTGACCCACAATCAAAGAATAAAGAGCCTTACCATTACAGGGCAATGTTTTGATGATACCTTTTAAATAAGTAATAAATAGGAAGAGCTATATTTACAAACTAAAAGGGATGCCCAAGGAACTAAAACGTGCAAAATGACATACACTGTATGAAACCTGACATAGCTGTTATCCAAGTAACTTACTCCACTGATGGCATTAATTCCAATGTAGGCAAATGGCAGCACACCTTTGAAACTAGGAGCAAGGTTAATATGTCAAATAGGAATCTGTTAACCACTAACATACCTATTAACTTGCAAAATATGATAATTTACAGTTCACTGTGACTGCACTGAAGAATCACCATCTTGGACTCTTGATACATACTACAGGGTACAAAACAGCTAATATTTTCATCTCAAATTTAAGAAGGTCAAGCTCACTGAGCCTTCTTTGTTTGCTTTATAATGTCAGAATAATCCTTTACTACAATGACCGCCTGAGACATTGAATGGGAGTGTCTAAAAACAGCAGCTCTGTTTAATTATTACAGCAGCAGCTAATCAGCTGTTTGAACAAGTCATAATGTAGTTACATCCTTTGACGAGCAACACCTGGAACACCTTCCTTATCTTCATACATCCCAGAACACAGTAGAAATGCAACATTTTTTCCCATTAAATATGAAAGGCAGGTAGTAGAAAGAAAGATTCCTCCACAAATTCAGGGACATCAGAGCCTGCTCTTAATTCCCTTTGCTGAAACACAAGGCCCTGTCTAGACACCAGCCTTAAGGCTCTCTCTTTGCATATACGGAAGGGTAGAGTATATTGAAAGTGCAAGGATTGTCAAAAAACCTGTTTGGGCTTTAGCAAATTAGTATTATGTATTGTGTAGACAGCAAAATTTCCAGGTTTATGTCCAACAGAAGGAAGAAAAAAAAAAAAAAAAAAAAAAAAAAAAAAAAACCATACTCCAGTCCTTTCAAAGAACTCAGCCTTTCCATACCAATAGCCATCCTTCCAATTCAGCCTATTAGGAAGTCAGGCCTGAAGAAGGCTTTGTTCAAGCCTCCATTTTTTTTTGTAGCAGGAGACAGATTCTGTTTATTTTGACTGAGTTTTGGAACCTCCATAATTTGGTCTTTTGGATTTCCAAACTCTCTAACACTGGTATCATACTTGACATCTTACAACCATCCACTCATCATTCTCATCAGCTCTGTGGTGCCACTTTTTGACCAGAAACAAATTAACATTTTGCCTTAATGAAACAACAGCTCCTCTTTTCTTACATTTCACCTATATAGCAAAACACAATCCCACTCCCATTTCACTTTAGAATATTTTTCTCATGCCAAGCTCTGGTGTGTAGTGGTCAGGCCCCCATGACTGCCAACACCTTCAACGTGGACAGTCAGTGGTTACTTTTGATGAAGCAAGCCCTCATTACTCCACTCCTGAGGCTTACGGGTACAGACAGTGAGGAAAGAGGGTGACACGGGTCTGAAACTGAAGAGACCAAGCAGTTTTCATCAAGAAATCTGCAGTTGAATTGTCTGAGTGGGTGGTATGGTGGAAGGGTGGTGAGAGAGGAGACAGAGGGGGAAACAGATTTGATTACACACAAAGAATGTATCGCTAACATAACTCTGCAGCTTCCACATCATTCCTTAGCTAGCTCCAAGGTCAAAAGACCAGTACAATATTTGATGTGGATAGACAAACAGCAACATTTAGTAAATCAATTATGAGGATTAGCTTTGCCTTACATCTGAGCAAAACACAAGATCTAAAGCCCAAATGAACTTCATAATGTAAGAAAAAGCTAATTGCACTTTAAAGAAACCCTGATAAAATTACTACACAATCAGAAGGCAGTCATTTATTAATACATAATGATAGTGTATTTTTGTTCTTTTTAGTTAAGCTTAGATCTGAAACATGAGCCTTATATGGAAAGAAGCTTTGATGACAGTCATTTATTTGGGAAAGCTTTTCCAGCCTTTTTGTTTCACACAAATGATTTAAATGTTTAAAGCATTTAAAGAATTTCATATCTAAGTATTAATAAAGAGATGTTGTCTTTTCCATCTTTTATGTTTTTATTAAGCTTTTAATAAAAATGCAGCTGCTGACTTATGAGCAACTCAAAACTTATATACAAGCAGGCAGCCATTTCCACAATCTGCCAAGTAGCACATTTCCATAAATAACAAAGAATACAGGGTCATGATATCAGCTGTTCAGAAATTTTTACAAAGTCACAATGCCTCTAATTTTGCAGTAACCATTTGCTGGATTGTTTTATTTATGGCTTGAAATTGAATTTAGAAATGCATTTACTAAGATATCACTGAACTTTAAATGTTCCCAATTTAACAGCTTTCTCTCCACTGCCTACTTACTACATTTCCACATGCCTTTGTCCACAGTGAGTACAGAGGATGGTAACAGGCCACAAGCTTGGTGGGCACTGGTTCGCAAGTGTCCAGATCTGCTTTCATGCATTTGTATGTACACACTGCATCCACATTGGGTACCTGGCTCTTCAGACACACAACATTAATTAATTGCATGGTACATCACCTTTAGATAACTAGACACAGCTGTATGTTTGAAAATAGTAACACACAGTGGGAAATCCTGCTGGAAGATTTTGTTCATAAACAATTTCATGGTTCTCAGATATACCATTATCTACTCCTTACATCTCTGTTTTGATCACCATTAGAAGTTTTGTTTTTACTTTTTCCCTTGGGGACATTGCCAAGCATTCCACTTAAAAACAATTTAGTGGCATTGTCACTCTGCTTCTAATAGAAAAAAAATTAGAGATAATTCTGTGAAATGCAAACTATTTCCTTTAAAAGAACCAAGGAAAAAGAAAAAACAAATAGTATTTTTAACTGACACGGCTGATGGACAGTAAGGGGTTATTAAAATTTTCTTTTAAATAGCATGTGAAATAATGCAATTCAATCTTCATTTTCTCTGGCAACAAATCCCACTCCCTGCCCACAAAGCTGATAATTTTTCCATGAGGAGACAGGAAGCTGCCCAAGCATTAAAAAAATGAATAAATAATAATAAAAAAGTATCTGGTCAATTTGTCTTCTTCCATATATATAAAAGTGTCAAAATCCATTCTAAGCTAACATAGCTTGTAAATCTCTTACCTCATGATTCAGGTGACTAGAAAAATTCCATGTTACATTTGTTCATAATTACGAGACTATTCTTGTTATTTCCTATCTGAAAATACAAACAAGTCAGTTCTCAGACACCTTGTAAAAATTTTGTTGCATTGGAGGGCAATGTTTTAGTTTCAAGTTCAGCATAATCAGGTGATTTCTCTCTTGATGGCTTCTGGAGTACAGATACAGAAGTGCTGTGATAATACACATAACTCCAGAAAACAGAGAAGAGATCTGCCCTTTAATTTTGATTCACAATCTACTTTTTTTTTTTTTTCCTTTTTTCCTTCCTTTTTTATTATTATTTTTTTAAACTGCTACTAACACTAACTGTATTTCTGGCCTTCTGCATCAAGTGAACTCCAAGCTACTGGATGATTTCCTAAGTGGGATTACCTGTGTTTCTTCAGTCCCTACTAGCCACTTTCAGTTGCACCTGTGACAATTTAACTGAGCTGGCTATCAGTGATGAGCAACCAAATGTGAGGAAATAGCAGATAGATTTAAGTTGTCTCAGAAGTAAAGCATGTGGAGAAAACATAACTTTGGGATGGGGTTAATTTTTCATATGAAATTCGTAAGAACTTCTAATTCCTGAAAAAGAACAGAAAATCTAAGCTATCCTAAAAACTTCCTCCTTTTGTTGAAAGAGTGTTGTTTTTCAATTCAACTTTTGCTGAGGTACAGTCACAATGCATAATATATTTAACTCCTGAGTAAGGAAATAATGGGAAAATGGTTTCCCTTCCATTCTCAGGAGAAGCCTTTTGGGGGTAGGGGGAGTGGGGGAGTCAGAACAGCACCACAGCTTAAAGTAAAGAGAGGCGTAATTAAGCTTTTATACAACATCTGTATGACATTTGCACATGCACTCACTTCCAGTGAAGAGACAGACTTCAAAACTAATGGAGAACATCCCAACTCCCCGCATGCAGGATGAATTCCGTAGCCTTCCCAGCTCCGCTTTCAGGATTGTAAAATAGGAGGATCAGCAAAAAAGCCTAATTTGTCTTAAATGGCTTTCACTGTTGTTTTTGGCCAGGTAGTGTTACAAAGTACTTAAACAGGTCTATCATACTGGTCCATGTACTACGAGACTTACGTACGTCGAGACTACTGGAAAACAATTGCTACAGAATAAGCCTCATCATCCTCTGCTTGTTCTACACAGTAATTGGTTCCAGGGTCAACACTGCCATGCTGCGACAAAAGA
The DNA here is from genome assembly GCF_011077185.1 of Oxyura jamaicensis. Lineage (NCBI taxonomy): Eukaryota > Metazoa > Chordata > Aves > Anseriformes > Anatidae > Oxyura > Oxyura jamaicensis. The sequence continues at coordinate 97,266,666 of NC_048894.1, read as the reverse complement.
CTATAGCTTAAGGGTAAGGAATAAACAGCAGTAGTTATGGAAGTTCTGGTACTACATAACTGTCACTGAAATTAAAGGAAAAACAGAAAATAAAATATTCTGTATTAGCAAAATTGATTATGAATCCAGCATTCAACCTTAGCTGTCCACAGACTAATGTCACTGAAGGAAATAAATGCTGCTAAAAACAAAACAAAACAAAACTGAAGTATCTGAAACAAGCAAGTAACACTGCTGATACATTATGATTTTGAAGCTGGTTTGACAAACACAGTACTTGCCATCAGTGCTAACTTATTTGTGTGAAAATACAGGCAAATAAAGGTATTTGGAATTACAGTATCACTTGTAAAATAACCATTATTAGGGGTAAGGCATCTTTGTTCAAAGGACCACATGGGATTGCTCGACTGAATCTAAACATCTGGGGCAAGTTATGTATCTGGCTTTAGTGCCTTTGAAATGACATGCTACATTTAAGCCAAGAGGTCTAGCCACATCACTTTTAACAGTCATGTTTTCAAAGTCCATTACTTTATCATTTTTAATCTTCCCACTCAATGACACTTTCAATTAAAAAAATGCTTATTCTATTTCCCCACACACCAGGAAAATGAAACAGATGGAGAACTGCAAATGTCTTCTTTCAAAGTGTTTTCCCAAACCTAGCGATTACCACACGACACTCAAGCACTCAGATGAAAAGGTACAAAATAATACAGGCACCCTTACGATTCACAACGTGAAACACTGAGTTATAGAACATATCAAAATGCAATCCTTCATTTATACATTTCACTGTTACCACTTTTCTTTTACTTTCTGCTGCTCTCGACCTAAGAGAAGCTTTTATCTGTTTTTCTTTCACCTGTTTTACCTCCTCACCCTGTCTTGAGCACTGGGATTGCTCCTGCAGGGTTGTGGCAGCTGCTCTGCTAAACCTCCCGTGCTAAACCTCCCACCCAACACAGCCAGGATTATGCTTGTCCGCAGCCTTCCCTGCTACTCCACTTTCTCTGTGTGCACTCAATAATTTCCTTCCTTTAAACAACCCTAATTTTTTACCTGCCAACAGTGTCTTCACAGCCTAATTCCTCCCAGTGTGCCAACCTCTCCAGCACGTGCTGGTCCAGGGCCGGGCTGTCCTTGTGGCCCTCCTTCCATCAGCAAGTTAATGCCGTGACACCACTTACGCAAACATAAAACACTTACCTTACCTTACCTCCAGCTTACTTCCTTATGCCATTGATTCACTTTTTTTTTTTTTTTAAATGCTCTACTTAAGGCTCACATTTGCTGCAATTCCTCTGCAAACCTACAGCTAATGGCTGACAAGAGCAACTGAAATGGTTAATGTGGGATTTTCTGTAAGAGAGTGAAAAGCAAATGCTCTGCTGTGCCCATGACCACTCCATCAGGCTCAGCCAGGTGCTTCCCACGAGGTCTCCTACATTCCTCAGTTTTACTGTCCAGCCTAAATTCAAACCCACCTCTTTGATGCAAACTCTTTTGCTCCTTTTGAGAAACCCCAAAGCACTTCTCACGTGGTCCACAACTGTGTGCCCTCCACAGCTAGCTGGATCGAGGGAAATGCTCCCAAACAGGTCCTACCTACACTGTCACAACAGCAAGCAGTGTTCTGCCATAAAGCTGCATCCCTCCAGGTGCTGCCAGGACACCCGGCTCCTTGCGACTCCCACTGAAGCCTAACATACGCAGGCAGCGCTGCGGAGATAAGGTGGGAAATAGCACTCCTGTCTTGCTCATGCTTCAAACTGTCAACAAAAGAAATTTAGATTGGTTATCTTACAGTGTGTATGTTGTGTGGTACTTCTGATACTGTAAATCAGACCAAATATATTCACATTAGAAAACAAATTCCCAGATAGGACAATTATTGCAGACGACCGCATTTGGGGCTTGTACTTTTGCATACCCTCTGTTACCTGCCACTACCGTGATCCCTGGAGGACAACTGTTTGAAAATATTAATGAGCTCCCAGAATAAGCTGTTTATAATACTTGGATGCATCCCTACCAGCAACACACCAGCCTTTTCCCACATACATATTAGTCTATAGATGTTATACACAAAAGACATTTCCTGAATTTTTGCTTTGCCTTTCTCAGACCGTTTTCAGCCTGATAGAGTTTTTAATTACATTACATTTTGGAGCCATTGCAGACTTCACCTCCCTAGGTATCATAGCTCCTTCCTTTTGGCTTCTGCAGGTCTCAAAAGAAAGTTGCAAAACTGGACTTTGAGTAAATACTCTACAAAGAGTACCTCCCATGATGCATTGGTTAAGTGAATTAAGTATTTCAACTTACTGAATATACCCTAAGAGATTTTAATTCTTGCTCTAATACAACCAACCAAGAAAGGTCAGTCTAGCAGAAAATTTTACTGCACGTAAAAATTTCATTATGCATTAATAACATCTAATTTCTGAGTGTTAATATTAGGCACTTGCACGCTGATAACATCAGAGATAAATAAACTAACAACTCAATTTGCAAAATAAAGTGATTATGTTTGAATTATAACTAATATGCCATGTCTGTGTGTATAAATTAATGCAAACAAAAACCAACACCCCATATTTCCCACACGAATAACAGTACTCAGGCTCCCTTGTCAAACGTATTTAGCACGACTGTAGCAAATACGTGATTCTCACTGACGTGCACCCATTTTGTTGTCCCAGAGTGATCCAAGTAAAAATTAACTTTTTCCTGTGACAACTTTACTCACTGTTCCGTGTTTAACAACTTTTTCTAAGGCTGCTCCAGGCTTCAGATGTACTTAAGGTTAAGTCATTTCTGGGAACCTGGTGTGCGTGTGGATACAGTCATGTATAAGGACAAGAAACTTCTGCAAAGTATTAGAAGGGGGTTAGAATTAATGTGTTCCATGTGCAATGTAAGCTGTACTTCCTGAATGCTCTTTTAAGGAAAGAGAAAGATCTCCTTGCTTCATTATCTAGTAAAAAAAGGCTTCACTACCTACTGAGTATAAGCTAAGTCACAGAAAATGGAACATACCTTTGTCCGCTGATGCTACACACTTGACAAAACATGTAAAAGGCCAAGCCAAAATGCAGCATCTGCTCCATGCACCTTGGGGTACAGAGAGGATGGGAAGAGATGACGCCATTTACACCCCCCTATGATCCTGATTCTTATGATACATCGCACTCTTTCACCATCATGACATTTGCTCACAACTGCTATTGTTAAAACACACATAAATGTTCCAAGGAGGGGAAAAAAAGTTATGTTTAGACTCGAGGTTCATGTTTCTGAAAGAACCTGTGTATTTTCCTTGTGGCTGTGTTTTTTCCCCCAAAATATTTAGTTTTTGCTGACAGCAGCTTGCCTCAAATGCTATTTAAGCAGTAAGACATCACAAGACATATGCTATTCTGAGATAACACACACCTCTAAAGTACTGTTAGGTGTAGCTGATGCCTTCAACTGCCTGATGAATTTGTTATCTCAAAGAAACACAAGGTTTGGGAGTGTCTTGTATTACAGATTAAATCCAAATTTAGTATTAAAGTTTGTGGGTTTAATTTTATTTTATTTTTTAAGTGTTCTTCTATCCCTTTAGAAAAAAAAGGGAGATCTTCTCTGGAGTAACCACCCCTAACTTACGGCTCCTAACAAAACTAAAATACAGCTGTGATATGACAACCAAATCATTTTAATGGCTGTTTGTTTTTCTGTTACTTGAAGTAACAGAGATAAGGAAGTAATATTTGAAGTTTGAGGCAACCAACCTGGGGAACAAATTTCTAAAAAGTAGGAGGGCAAATCTTCCCCAACACGCCCTGTAAAGAATATATGATCCTGGCAAAGAAGAGCATCTCATGCTCTACATCAATGATGAGTAAGCAGCCATACCCAAGTTGCAATAACCATCAACTGAGTAAGTACTTTTCTCTCACATGAACATTTTCTCAGTAGAGATTTTGCACTTTAAATGGATGAAGTGTTGGAGTTTTGTTGTTAGCATCGCTAAACCAGAACTTAATCCATTAACAGAGTATCCATGAAAGACAATTAAGAGACTTGCTCCTCCCCTATGTCTTATCCCCTATGTGTAAAGTTTGCATGCTAGAGTAGATTTCAGAATATGTAATTTGCACTAGCATTGATTACCGAAAAGAAACATTTCCCTATTTTTCCTCTAACCTCAAGCCATTAGGTGCCAACTGGTTCAACAAAGCAGATAATAATGACTCCGACCTGACTGCTCGGATGCTGAAAATCAGGGCAGTAGTTATTAGTTCTGCTGGATCGGTGCCAAAGTGTTCTGCAATGTGCCAGTTCAAACCATGCTGTATACAAAGAAGAAAAATTCTCCATGAAAATAAGTTCTCTACACTTTGACAAATCCATTCTAAGCACTGAAAATAATGTCTAGAAACAGGTCACAAAATATGTCACAGTGGTAGTCACAGACCAAGTGTAAGAAGAATCCTAAAGTCTCATACAAAGACTAGTTCCTACTCACTGAAAATAATCAGGATAATTACAAATTGAAAGACTTCCTCCACAGTCTCCATGAAATTCACTATATGCTTTTCCTCTCTCACCAAATTCATGTTTGCCACTGATAAATCTTACAGGCAATCAAGAACAAAATGAAAATAATAATAATAATAAAATAATAATAATAAAGTTATTGATGCGCTCTCTCTCTCTCTCTCTCTCAAGGGTCCCCTTGACTGCAGCTAAGTTGCTCTTCACTTTTACCAGTATGACTGATGCCACGGCCAGGTCCATTCAGGTTCATCCAGTGACTGAATGAGACTGCTGGTGTAAAACAAACAAATCCACCCTATTCACAGAGGCACACTGATAGCATCCACTGCCAAACCTAGTATCTTATGGAAGAAAACCTGACTCTCAGCTTAAGACGGATCAAGAGCAAACTGTGAACCATAACGTGAAGAGCAGCAAAAAGATCTAACATCAAAGCTATCTACACAAATCCCCTGTTAGAGACCATTTACAGATCACCAGAATCCCACTCAATACAGCCCCGGTGCTACCAAAATATTTGGAAATTGGATTAAAACCATTACCATTGTAATTTGCATCATTCAAATCTTGTTTTACTAGCAGGGGGAGAGGAGTCCTGCTCACTAATCAGAAACCACTAAAAAATAAAAGCACTATACAAAATGGTTTTATGACTATAAATGTCACAGAGTAATATTTCATGTGCTATAGCTTGATGTAGTAGAAACAATCCAATACTAAGAACTACCAGAATTGCTACACTGGCTTTTAAAGGGCAGCAAGGTTAGGGTAGGCATAAAGGATTCTGAGGAAGCTGCATAACTTACTGAGCAGCTGCATTCAAAAGTAGAAGTCTTATTTGCAGATGTTCATAGTACTTGCTGAAGAAGGGCTAAAAGCCTGCTATGAAAACTGGACCCACTGTGCAGATGAATTAAACATAAAGGGAGATATTTCTGAATGCACAAACTAAAGCCAACGTTGCTCATAGCTTTCCACACCCCTGATTTTTTTTTTTAAAAAAATTATTATTATTATTTTTATACATGCTAGCAATGGATGTTGGAATGGATGTTGGCAGTTCAGAAAGGATTCAGCAGACACCAGCAGTCCTTAAAGCAGCTGTTGTGACACTTCCGAAAGCTACTGTAGAAGTATGAATAACTAATCTTGCTTTGGGCATCTTACACAAGCTTCAGGGCAAAGTATATCCTACTATCACCTACCTTTAAGAAACCACACTCACCTCCTTGCTTCATGACAGATAAAGGCTGGGTATACTTATCTCCCTCTTAGCATCTTGGTACAAATTTGTTTCCAAGTTGAGCCACGTTTTGGTTGCTCATATCACATACCCACAGCTAGGGTAAACTGCCTAAACAATATGCTGGTCTAATTGTGTCAGTTGTTACAATGTATGGCAGCCTGCACAAAAGGAACACTAACAAACTAAAGACAGTGGAAGTATCCTTGACATGCTGCATCAAAATACCACACACAATATTCTTCAGGACTTATCCAACAAGACCCCCACTGAAACATTTGAAAAGAACAAAAACAGTCCAACAGCTGGATTAGTAAATTCAAAATGTGGCAAAAGAAATTCACCCTCAGCAACAGCAACATTTCTGGCAGGAGATGTGGTGCATTTACTGAGGGATCGTCTCAAGCTCAGCCAGCAAGCCTCAGTTCTGACTTGAACTGACTGTGTTATCTGTTCCCAATCACCCTGCCCCGCTGCACGAGGAACTTCAATTAGTGTTCAGCACTTGTGCTGGCCACCCACATTACATCAGACTGAGTAAAACAGGACCTAGTTACAAGGAACACAGTGGAAATTACCCAAGATGCCTACAGGGCAATCGTTAAATGTTCTTTAGTTAGTAATGATGTCAGGGTAATACATAGCATTAAAGGGTGCAGACTGCATTATCCCAAGGCACTTCTGCCCTGTTCCAATCAATCACTTTTTGCATGAGCTTCTTGGGAGCACACTTCCCTCCATGAGCCTAAAATAATGGGATAAACAACTTCACATTTATGAAGTACCTATGCCAAGGAAGGTTTTTAACCACATCTCTAGATGTCCTATGGCTCTTCTCTCTTTCTCTCTCCATGACACATACTTCAGTGATTCTGGCTGTCTGAAATGTTCTGGCCATCCTTTTCCTTGAGATGATCAGCATAATTTCTATTTTATTCTCTTCCCTCAGTTCTTCTTCCAATTCACATTGTCCCCCAGTTAAAGATGACAAATGAAAGCTATTGCTGATGGCAGCACCACAGAAGATATTCACACACAGATTTCCACTGCGGTCCCAAGGAATGTACTAGAGTCCAAAGGGAGAAAGGAAAGGCAATAAAGTGCTGCTGTGGAGATACACACAGGCCCGTACTGATCAAAAATCATGCTTAAACCTGCAGTGCTTTGCAAAGAGATTTCAGATCATAAGATCCACCATACCACATGTGCCTTTCTTACATGCATCAGAACTGCCTACCTGCGTTACAGCAAGGTAGATACAAAAAAGTTTCTGAATGGTATTATTAGGCACTGTGAAACTATGTAGGTGATGATTTAGCCCTGATCCACCCAATTTGTTCTAAGGAACAGCCTGAACTTTGCTAAATCCCACACCATACCCAATGAATCTTACTTCTGCAAGCACAGGGTGCTTGCCTCTGCCTGACTTCCCCGATGATCTGAATCATCAACCTGCTGTACTTGAAAGTCCCAGCATTAACAACCCAAACAATTAGTTTGGGTTGGAAAGTTGAGGAAGTTTTAGATTACAACAACCACTCCCTGGCAATGCCAAAATTAACTGGGCACAGTGCATAATCACAGCGAAATTTTACCTTCATGGTATGGATCTAATAGAAGCCACTGACGCTGTTCTGTCATGAAACTGTTTAATTTCTAGGGCAGTAGTTACCAGTTGTCCACCACAGGGACACTCTCCAATTTGTTGTACATTTATTCTGCAGAATAGATTTGCTAAATAACTTCAGCATACTTAAGACTGTACACACAGAATATCTTCATTTGGAGTAAAATGTCATAACAGGACTGCCTTCGGTGGCATGAAACTGATTTAGAGTAAGCGGGAGTCTGGTATGAGAAGTATCTGAAGTGTAATTATTTGATTAAGATATATAGCAAAAGCATTTGACTTTTCAATAGTAGAGAGGATTTCCCTTGTATACAGAAGATTCTTTTTTCATATATGCAGAATAAATCAAAAGCCTTGCAAGATTATGCACTGTCTTTTGTTTTCTACATGGAAATCCTCCTGCAGTCACCTACCTGAGCCCTGGTGCCATAAGCTTCTCCAGCTTCAGCCCAGGATGCCCAACACCTTGGCACTGCTTTGTAAGGTTCATACCCCAATGCTGTCCCACATTCCTCCCAGTCTTGCCTCCTCTTTCAAACCTCCACCAAAGCACAGCTCCCTTCAGCATGGTCGCCCCACTCAAAAGCTGACCTGCTCTTCTCTGCCTCTTTTCAACCTCTTTTCTCTCCTTGCTGCACCTCACTCCCATCCCTCATCTCACCCTTCCATTGAGCTCATCTTCTCCTGAGCAAGTCCCACCAAACCACTGGCAATTTCTGATGCAAGAAAAATGTGGCTACATGCTGGGTTTTTGTTTTTGTTTTGGTATTCTGTGCTTTCCAGCCATTTACGTCCATCTTGTCTTTTCAGACTAGGAACTCCTTGAACCTGTAACTGTATTTGTACATTTGTACAGGGCTTCGCACAATGGCTTTTCTTTGCAATCAGTCCCTTCTTGCGTTAGCCAGCGTAATAAAAACAGCATGTGTTGAGAAAGAATGAATCAGTTTCTCCTTAAAGCATTTCAAAAATCTGGAGGAGTCTGACAGCAGAGGGGAAAAAAAAAAAAAAAAAAAAGGAAAGAAGAGGCAGATAGAAAACAAAATGGAGGTGATTTCCACTGAAAGCAGCATCCAGTCTAAGGTGTAACCTTAGACTCCTTTCACTTGCTTCCCTCCTTGGTAAGCTCAGACTAGAACAAGCAGCATTCTGCTCCTTTATTGCTATATAACATTCCTGTTTTTGGTAGTGATTTTCTTCTCCTCCTAGATTAATTAAAAAAAAAATATAAAATCCTGCCCAATTATTAAATGGTGCTTTAATGCAAAAAGAAGTAGCTTTATGATATTCTCTTCCTTTCCCAAGATCTAGACGTCAGTATCAAGGACCTGCTCTGTTACTTTTTGTTTGCTGAGCACCAAATGGTATTTGAGTTGTTTTCACTTCTTTTCTTTATCTCCCCACCTGTAAAAGGCAAAATTATACTTCCTTCTTCATTTCAGGACTGAAATAGTTTATAGTGCCTAGTGTATGAAACTCTAACACCCCAATTGCTAAATGCACCATGACAATGTAGGTTACCATGTTAAGCCTTAAAAATATTAACCACAGAATGCACAAATATGTACATGCACACAGGCTGAACTATTTATTTAGCACAACAAGTAATACATTTTAGGTGAGAAAATGTTACATATATATATATATATATATATATTTCTCCTTCCACTTCTATCGATGTACAATCTCCCTCAGCCATAACCATGGGATTCTTCTAACTAAAAAAATCAAAATCATAAAAGAGCCCTCAAACTGGGAAATGCTAAGCAACAACTTGCAGGTGGCTCAAAATTTTCAGATTCATCTGAGTGGAAATTCAGGTACAGTTTGCTAGTGGCCTGAATGCCAAATAAAAATGAAGACTCATCTGGGCCAGGGAGACCTCAAAAATATTCAGTCTGCTCTTTACAGACAGTCTGTGCTCTGGGGCACCATGTGGCTGTCATACGAAGCACATTTACATCATGCATATGACAACTTTGTATGGCAAGTATCACACACTACTCCACCTATGTGACACATGAAAATGATTACTTTTCTACCCCCCTTCCAATAAGACAGAAAGCAGTTTGTAACCAGCCAGCTTCCCCCTGGCAACTGATAAGCTGGGTCTGCAAACACTGCTCTCATGCCTGAGAAATCATTATGTTACTCTACATACACAGCAGAGACAAATTACTGATGTGTTAAGAGTAAAGAAGTGGCTGCCCTAGAGGCTCTCGATCCCATTTCACATGCAAGGTGCATTTCTTGCTTTTCTCCCAGTAAGCCCTATCACTGTTCCCCAGCTCTAGTCACCCTGAGCCTCAACATCTGCTGGCCATAAGAGACTACGGAGGTACTTAGCCAGCTGCTAATACACTGGGCAAGCCACCTACCACCCCACATGTCAAGAGGGTTACTTAGATTATTAGGAGTTAAATGCACAAAGACGTACATTCAGCTGGAACAAGATCAGAACATTCAATACCTGGTAGTATTGAGCCCCTTTTGTAGCCTTGCATAACAAAGCAAAACGTCAAATGTGGGGGGGAGTGGGGGATATGAAAGTAAAAAAGATATACATGTATTATTTAAAATAATCTTACGAGTAACACAAGATTTTCCTGACCACAGTCTGAGCAAAAATAATACCATAGCAGGCATGTCAGGAAGAGGAACTGAGAGCACGGTTTGCCCACCTCTGCTGTGGGTGGCTGCTGTCTGGAGCACTGGAGCTCTGCTCTCACCAGAAAAGGTTCACCAGCAAGAATAACTAAAATGAGCCACAGCAGAGGAGAGCAAACCACAGCACTTCTAGGACAAAACAGACTTGAAGGCCACATCAGAACGTCTGATTTTAACGGGAGCGTACACAAGGGTGGAATTTGGCCTATATTCTGTAGACCTTGTTTCTGTTAGTACGGGATGAAAAGAACGCCTCTCGAGTTAAAACAGAAATTTGCGTAAGAGTAAAACTAATCCTACAGCTTGCTGGACAGAAGGGCAACGGTGCCCTTGGAAACTATGTAAGAGCAGTCTCTGTAAACGTGATACCCGAAAGAGAAAACTGAGAAACTTAAGTCTTGAATCTTGACCTACTGCAAACAAACAAAAAAACCACCGCCTTTCTTTTTAATTAAAAAGTCTTCGTCACTTTCTAAATATAAAATGCTGCAGCCACCCTCACCTAATCAATGCAAACATCCCTTTTCCAAGTTGCTCCTTTATTTAGGCCTATCAGTTTGCTGCTTCTTTAATGTTCAGCAAAATAGGTAAGAACCCATTTGGCACCCAAAGAAACAAGTTTCCTGATGTTGGCTAGAGACAGTAGTTAATCCAGTCACCTTAATTCCTGTGAGAGAAATTGCTGTGCAACTTAAACTCTCACCTTTCACTCATGAGACAAAGGCGGAACTTGAACTGAGGTAAGAACTGGGACAGAGAAAGAGATGAGACAGGTCCTCTTGTTAAAAATAAAGCGCTGAATAGGGAAAGCATAGAAGAACAACCTTACTGTTTGAATATCATGTGAAAAGTGTTCCAGTGTTTTCAGCCTGTCTCCAGAGAGATGGTTTTCTATCACAGCGGTTTCCATAAGGGCACTGGTACATTACACTGGTAAAACGTGGCAGCACCATTTAACCCCAGACGAAGCTGCAGCTTTGTAACTACGTTGTGTGTCAACTGCATGGAGGTGTTTCAGGCATCAACTGAAGGATTATCACACAAAGCAAGTACACTCCCATAAACAACTATTTTAAAGGACCCAAATCCAACAAACAGTAGATGAAAAGGCATATTTTGAAATTTTTTAATGTGTAAGTAATCACAGTGAAAATATTTCTCAACTTGTCAGTAGGACTTTTTGGTGTTGTGCAATGGAGAAAAAAAGCATTAACAAAGAAAGGGGAGTGGAGATGATTTCCTAGTTTAATTTAAATTTCTGTTCTACTGTGCATCCAATTCATCCATGGAAGACTTGATCCAAGTTGTAGCCAAATCAAGTTTAGGACCCTTCTTTTAAGTTTTAAGGACAAACAAGTGGGTTTCATCCCCTCCCATCCTCCCAGTTTCAGTCCTTTGGCTCTCTCTTCCCTCTAAGCTTGCACTTTGCAAGCCACATTGCCAAGCAGCACCGGCCCCAACTACAGCTGTTGTACAACCCTGAAAATTTTATGAAAGAAGCTTAATGACACACAATATACCCAAGACTGCTTTACTACTTTATGAAAAATGTGTAGTTAATACATGATCCTGGCAAACGTTGCTTTACAGTTGCAGGGTCTGTAGCCACTGGAGAAGTCACATTATATAAAATCCACCCAAAAAACATAGCTAAGTATATCCACCCTCTTCAACAATGGTGCAGATTACTTCATCAGAGATGAAAATGAGTTAAATTCTACAGATAACGTTATTCTTCAGAAAAAAATAAGGAACAAAAACAGGAGGAATATATTAATGCTTACCAAGCAAAACAAAGAAACAAAAAACCACAAAAGGCTGGTAAAGGAAAGAATGGTTAATCTCACATATCTAAGAGTGTGCTATAAAACAAATAATGGTGAACAACAAAAATCAGAAGAAGAAAAAAGAAATGATGCAAAAGTGTTTGATAGTGTTCTTTCAAATATTTACTTTGCTGCTATTTGGAGAATAATTTGTTCCATTTAATAGCGTTGGGCTCAAAGGACCGCTTTAACCCAGAGAGATTAATTACAGCCCTTGGAGTTATAAACACAAGTTTGGGAAGCAAAGCAGAAGGGAGAGGAGAGAAACGACTCTCATGCTGGCGATTAACGAGTTTATGCACTTTGGAGCAACACCATGCAAGCTGCACCCTTACCACACCTGCACGCTAAAGGCAAGATAAGGTGCTGGGTGTCCATATATTGGGGCAAAATAGCTCCTTAGATGTGCAGGGAGGACACCCCGTCCCTAAGGTATCGGCAGAGGTGACTGTTGCTACAGGTAACTAAGATACTTCTCAGGAGTCCTTTGTTGAACCAAGTTTACCTGTACCTTCTGAACATGTCCTCAGATCTCATTTTTATTACTTACACCAGCAACAACGAAATCATCACACTGAGACAAGGAGCGATGCACCTCCTGCCCACTCCTTTTGCTCACTGTATGGGGACAGGGACCACAGGTCCCAGCAGCCCTGAGAGAACAGGGCCAGCCAGCAGCCATCTTACCTAATGAGGGGTCAGCTGCTCCCTCCTCCGAGCTCTCCTCGGCCCCTTCCTCCCCCAAGCCAGAGGTGGCAGAGTCCTCTGGGGCAGATGCAGAGCCAGGAGTGCTGGGCCCGCTGACGGAGCCTGAGTCCCCTTCCTCACTGCTGGAACCATAGCGGTCAGGCTGGGCGGCCGTCCCACCCTCGCGACAGCTCCTCCGTTCCTTGCGGTGCACCCGGGAGTGCAGCACCATTTGGTGGTAGGTGCGGAAGACCTTGCCGCACTCGAAGCACTCGGTGGACTTGTTCTGGGTGGCCCGCCTGCCCTGCCGCGAGGAGGGACGGTAGTCCAGGTCGCCGTGGGCGAGCGGGCAGCTCTCCCCTGTCGGGGCACTGCTCATCTTCTCCGGGCGCCCACTGGGGCAGCTCTTCTTCTTGGGGTTGCTGGAGGAGCTGGGCAACTCCTGCTCCCGCTTGCGCTTCTCCTGGTTGACGAGGATGTACTCCCTCTTATCCTTGTCGTAAGTCACGTCCGCGTCCGCCAGGGCCTCATCCCACCCCACATACTTCACATACTCGGAGGGCTCTGCTACTTTTCCTTTGGTGGCCAGCTGCCAAGCTTGGTAGCTACTGACTGGATCCAGCTCGGCTACTCTTTTTCCAGTCTGTCCCCTTGTAACTCTATCCAGCCCTACAGATGGCCTTAGATTGAGACACTGCAAGAAAAACTGCTTTGTTACTGAGGGGCTCAGGCTCCCGTCAATTAAGCCCTCAGCTTTATCCCCGGCACTGCTCCGCTGAGCCCGGTAGTGAACAGCATTATGCGCTTTTAGGCTTTCCATGTTTGTAAACAGATTTCCACACTTGGTGCAGACTTCGTACAAAGACAGGCCCGTCACAATCGTTTCTTCCTGTATCACGTCATTGATAGTGGCTATGAGCTCCAGCTCATTTTTCAGTTTGTTTTTGTTCCCAGTCTTCGGGCCGTGCGACTTCATGTGGTTTTTGAGAAACCAGGGCTCTTTGAATCTTCTGCCACAAATGTGGCAGCCGTGATCAAACGAGCCCCTGTGCTTTTTCATGTGAGCTTTCAGGAACCAGGTCTGACTGAAGGCCTGGCCGCAAACTTCGCAAGGAAACTCGCCGGCGCTCAGCTCGCTCTTGCAGTTCTCAGTGTAGGCCTCCCCATTCGGGACCTGAGCAGTTATATGGTCCTTCTCTACATGGTTTAACAATGTCTCCTCCCTCAGGGTCATGTAGTTACACAACCTGCACTTGAAAGGTTTGTGGACCTGGTGCAGGTGCTGCTCCAGGTCCTTCTTCCTTTCGAATTTGCTTTTGCAGAAGGTGCATGGATAAGCGGTGAGCTTGCCATCCTCCTCGGTGGGCGCCGCCTCCGCAACTTCCTTCTTGCTGCTTCTCAACAAGATCTTGCTGCTGTCTACCTGAGCAGTGCCATTCAAGATCTTGTTGCAGGCAGATGTACTTTTGGTGGGACTGGTGCAGCCGCCAAGACCCTCCGAAACACCCATCTCACCCAGCTGTGCCTCTCCCATCTCCACCTCATGTCCCTGACTTAAAGTGCCTGTCCTGTGACTACGGATGTGGATCTTCAGGTTGCCCTTTTGGGAAGCTCTGTGATCACAGTAAGGACATTTGTAGGGCTTCTCACCTGTGTGCTTTCTCATGTGCTGCGATAAGGAGCTCTGAAAAGGGAAACTTTTACCGCAGATGCAGCAGCTGTGGCACATGGTCTTGTCAGCATCCATGTCGTTCTTGCTCAGCTTGCCTGGGCTGGAGGATCTCCGTAACTCCATTTCTGCCTCTCTGCCACGATCCATCTGTATTAATGCAGCATTGGGTGAGAGGGGCAGGAGGACAGAAACATGTCCGGCAGCAGAGGAGGGCTGGACCGCGTTTTCAATCATACGGTTCTGCAGGGAGATGTTTTATAGCTTCATCCTCAGGGTGACATTTCTCCTTGCAGCTGCTCAAGAGAGTCCAAAGCACCGATTTATCTCTGTGTGTTCTGTAAGTGGATTGGATAGATCACCTGAAACAAGAATAAAATCATGTAAACATACAAAAATCATGTAAGTAGGCTCTTTAAATATATTTAAACCTATTAATATTTTGACTTCAACAGTTTCTGTCACTCACACCAACATTGAGAAACATACTATACTAAAATTTATTTCACCAAAAAGTCGCAGCTTCTCTTTTCACTGATATTCTAGACTTCAATGGCAAGTATTCAAAGGATCATTAATAAACAAAATCCAAAAAGGAGCAACCGTGAAAAAAGAATTCATTTCATACACTTACATCACATCGTCTTAAAGAAACATGAACTTTAAAAATATTTTTGTTTTAAAACCAAGCAAAAGCAACTAAAAATACACCTTACATGAGGAAAACATTTCTTGAGGGGGTTATTACACTTTAAATCTGTGGCTTTACCATCATGTGTAATTTCATGTAAAATACTTACTTGCCAAAGATAAAAGGCTTTGCTAGAGACTTTAGCAAATATCATATTCCTGCTGGCAACTGCATTACTTTGCGTCTCAGACAGTTCTGCTCTGCTTGATGTGGCATGCACAGAGCAGGCGCAGAGACTGCATACGCTCACTACTTTGATTAAAGAGAAAACAAGAATGAAGAGTCTGACAAAACATTCTGTATAACTAGAAGTTATCTCCTGATGGACAACAAGGAAGAAAACTCCAAGCGCAATATTCAATCTCCATCTTAAAGTAAACTGATAATGTGCTTAGGTATCAACTCATCTTAAAAGCGGGTGATTTATGTCAGCAAGACATACAGGAAACCACAAGAATACCCACCTCAATGAAGAAGAATCTTAACCATAAACAAACAAAGTGAGAAGCAACTGTGATTAACAAACCAGATTAATAAAAGTTTAAAAGTATTTGTATCTTGCCACAATAAATTACAGGGGTCATCATCTATGCCTCAGCAATGCAAGATACAACGCACCAGCAATTCTCCACCTTGCACATGCCAAAAATCAATGGTTAGATTTTAATAGATGGCTTCTTTTCCAATTACCACAACTGTAAAACAGAAATCTCCCCCCTTTCCTATGCTCATTAAGTACTACAAACAGCACACAACTAGATCAAACAATACTGCATTCTCTAATAAACAGAACTGAGCTATTACTGCCTTTAGAAAACATCGTAAGATTTAGCTAAAAATACGCAGAACCATAACAAGACTGTATATTCACACATCCATCACTCGATATCTATGACTCAAAAAATAAAGAGCTGCAGATCTGAAGTTGCAAATACTGAAGTTTCTCATTGTATTCACCTGTGTCTCTCCAATATGTAAATGAGTAAGTAGAGTTCAACCACATCACCAGCATAAGTGTAACAAAAAGCAAGGTAAAACTGATACAATGTTCATCTCAGTTACACCTTATAGAATAATTTCATTATGTTTACGTTAATCTAGACCTCTTATTTGCTACAAAACCATTCATTTCTGGGTTTGATTTTCCGCATATCTAGTATCTGTACAGCACATTAAGAACTATCTACAGCATCTACCCAAACAACCTTTTTCTCAGAGAGCTGATAGTAATGTCTAAAACAGATGTATTAGAAATGCAATCTCATTTCTTGAATGAAGCATTTGTATATCTTGACTGTATGACTAATATATTAGCCTTTGGGAGGTGAAAAATAAAAATAAAAAAATCACATCAGATCACAAATTCAGAAGTCCTTATAAGCATGAAGTTACAAACAAGAGTATCTAAATTAATCCCTGAAATTTGTTACTTAAGACCAAGTTAAGGGGCAGCCTCACAACAAACGTCCTGCGTGGCAGCCACTAGAAGTTATTGCCGTACCAGACGGTACAAATATGCAAAACAGCAAATAAAAAATGCCCTTTCTACTGCATATTGATGGATGAAACAACTCGAAGTAACATCTTCATTTATTTGACCCGTAATCCAAGTCTGCCAAGTAGCAACACACATTGTCTCATAATCAAAGACTTGACCTAAAATTCATTAAACAATAAAAAGAAACAGCAATACAGCAATTTTTATTTATTTATTTTTCCATTTAACGCTACAGCATACTTGAACAAGCAGCAGTTGCTTCTGAAATGTTCTGCACCATTGTAGAGCAGGGAAAAAATAAAATAAAAAAAGCCGGTAAGCCTTGGGGACAGATCGTTCTGGGTGTTTTAGATAGTGTTTTCTACATTCTGCATTTTCTGTACTTTACACCAGTGAGAACACTGCTTAACTGTAAGCTCGTACAGTACTTTTAAACAAAAAATATAGGTCCCTTTTTAATTCAACTTTCTATAGTGTTTCCTGTCCAAGTTCAAAAGAGTTTTAAGAGCCAAACTTAGACGAGAATGTTACAAGCAGCAGTTCAGGCACATATAAATCCCAAGCTTTAGAGTCCCTTTGTTTACTTGGCTACAGCTTTCCTATGCTTAGTCCTGACACATTTCACTTTAATTATTCATAGCATTTTCATTAATGAAGCTGCGTTACGAAAACGAGGATATGAAGAAAGCATTACTTATGAGAGAGATCCAGCCACTCACGGGAGGAGATTCCCCATGCCCTATATTCAATTAGGCCTGAGGGTGAAAAATAAGTCAGTGCTAAAAAATAAATAAATAAACACCAAATAATTTCATTAATCTAAAATAGTTAATAGAAACCTATCATCTTCACTATCATATTCCGAGAAAAATGGTTCAGCTTTGTTACTTTAGCTTGGCCTGTGCCCTGCAATTTATAACTTAAGGAGTTGAAATAAAGTGTTCCTGGTTTTGGACTGTTTGAATTCATACGTATTTAAAACCAGCAGAATTTCAAGTCTGATCTTCCACAGATAGAAATTCCTGGGGGAGGATGAATGTTCACCAAATCCAAGTCTTCTTTACGCAGTACGTGTAGGCCTGCTTTAGGCTTTGGCAAATTGACTGACAGCCATCCAGGAGCAGCTCACAACTCCCTCCTTGCATCCTCTGAGTGCCACTTAGAAGTAATTCTCCTAGAGGGGCTCTTCGCACAACAACAAAGCTCGCGTTCATTGGAAGGGAAACAAGCAGCAAATACTAAATAAAAATGACCACTTTGAACACTGCTTCCGTTCCGGAGACTGAGCATACAAAACAAGGAAAACAACAACAAAATTCTAACAATTTTAGCTTAGTAACTTCCACTTTAGTTATCAGACAATTCTTTCAACATCAAAAGTGGCACAAGAGATGGCAGATACCACCTAGTAAACCAAACCACACTGTTTAGTCCTTTGCAGCAAGTAAATTTTGCCATGTCTTTTTTTTGTTTCTTTCTGGCTGACTGCAATGATAAAGATATTTGGACATAATTATGAATTTGGAAGTATTCTGAAATACTACTCTTTCAGCACACATGGAATCCTGCCACCTCCAGCTACCCTAAGGCTACTAAAAATGCATGAAGTAATTTCAGGTGGTAACTGGTAACTTTTCCTCACTGTGGTCCAAGTTCAGCCTGCAGTTCCTCAGCTCTGGGTTGTCACACACAATTCAGAGCAGAGTTGCATCAAGCCTGCAGATTTCTCCCAGGCTGCCAAGGTATGGAGATCCCTACAGGCACAAGCTGTAAGGAAATGTAAATCGATTCTATTTCAAACATGTAGGCACCAGAACGTCTAACAAGCTCCGATTTTAAAAAACAACCTTGTGAAGAGTTTTTGGCTTGAGGGAAAAGGCATTTGGCCAAAGCCAACCTGCTGCCACCAGGGAGCCCCAGTATCACCTACAGCTTCCCCAGGAAACCCTTCCAGCACTGCAGCAGGTACACTCAGCTGTATTGCCCTTGTGGCTGATGCCAGACCTTCACATTACTTGTAAAGTGAGGCACACAGGTAAAAGTGCAGGGAGCAATGGTTTAAATAAAATGGGAGCACTCTGCAATACCTGATACTCTACTCTTTATGCCACTTGCACATGCTGGAAGAGGACGAGATAGGCTGTGCCCCCGCCACTCAGGAAAAAAATACAACACAAAAGATACCACACTGAAAAAGTAACTGCAAATTCATTTCTGTCATATAAATATCTTGTTCAGCGTAGACAGAGGAAAACCTAGAATAAAATTATTCCTGTTCCAACATTCAGAAAACTACAAACTCTTTTTTCCCTCAATTTAACTTGACTTTAAAAAATATATTGCATTGGCTGGAGTGGCAGGATGAGAGGTAATAAATAGGTAATAAGCAAGAATATACAATTCAGCAAGCATCACGGAACTTTTCAAATAGCAACATGGGTATTTTGAAATCAAATGCTTTCAGATCGGGTGTAAATATTTCAAGTCACATCTGAAAGATAAATGCACTGTAGAAATATCGCTCTTCTCATCTCCAAGAGGCTTGGATATGCACTCCAATCACTCCATCATGCTCCTCTGCCAAAAGGAACAGTGACTTAAAAAAAAAAAAAAAAAAACACACACATCATTGTGAGGTGTGATCTCGTGGAAGAAAAATTCTTGCTAGATGATGCAATCATATTGCAGGCAGACATGTAGGTGAATTTGAGAAAGTTGTATCTTTCAAAGAACAGCAGCCTAGAGACCAACTCTCTCCAGATTTGAGGAAGCTCAGATTGCCCCCAAGTCAGAAAGACTTTGCTGTTCACAGTAAGGCACTAGAAGACAGCTAAGTGGAGAAAAAGAGCAAATGAAAGGTTTAACAACTGCCTTGCAAGCCTTCTAACTCACTGAATTGCAGATACCTTTCTCCCCCTCCACGTCTTCTCCTCAAGCTGCAGACCCATTGCTCTCCACACACGTGGAGCTTACTGTACCTGAGTGCCCTCTTCTCCTCTCCTTGTGGGGGAACCTGGCTCCTTCTCAACAGCCAGAGTCACTGGTCCACAGCCCTGATCAAAAACCTGATCCTGACATCCCAGTTTATGTTCCCATCCTACTGAGATGACTCTTATGGACCCTATCACTTGTCTATAGACCCTTTACTGCTTTGAGCTGATAATTATACTATAATTATACCTTTTATACTCTACCAGAAGGTAGAAGAGCAAGTATATCTTGAAATAATCAGACCACCCTTAAATTTACAGAAAATCCCAATGTCCACTGACCTACAGAATAAACTTGTCATTAGGTAAACACTACATAGCTCTGAACTGATTTTTTGAGAGTAATCCAGACTAATACAGAAAAAAAAAAAAAAAAAAAAAGTTATCAGAAAATCCAGAGCCAGTTCGGGAAGAAGATTCTCTAATTTTCAAATGTACTCAATTATTACACACAGTCATCTTAACAACAGACCTCCTGAAGTTTGTTGTTTAAGCCTGTCAAAACTGACATGAGGACTGGAAAGGGAAAATAAAAGGCTCCTGGAAAAATGCAGAATTTCTAAGTTTATTTCACCTGATGTTTTAGAAAATCCCTAAGCAGCATTTTGCAATACTTTTTGTTTAATTGTTTTAAAGCAGCCTTCCTCTGGAGCTGAGGAAGCTGCTCCCATTTGAGAAGTTTGCCATTTGAACAGTGAAACATTATTTTGAGCTTCTCTGACTACATTATATGTTTTTGTGCCTTTCTCCCTCCATGAGCTAATGACATTTTGCAGCAGGATCCAGACCGGCAGCAAGGGCTGTGAAAGCAGAGTCCAGCCTTTCTGAACCGATGCCGCACCCTTAGCAGGGGAACAAATCCACTGGAATAGAGATAAAAAACACCAAGGCTGAAAAAGCTCGAGGTAGGCATCTGCAGGGAGGTGACCTCTCTCGAAACCAAGCCAGCAAGACAATAGGAACAGCATAACCCAGTTTTTTGGTTGGTCCTACAGAAGCAGTTCAGGAGCGCGGGGGGCAGGGGAGGGATTGCTCTGCGCTGCTCCGGGGTTTGTGGAGAAACACAGAGCTGTAACCCACTCAGTACATATTTTGTGTTTTAGTGTACTGTGCGTGTTTGTCTTCTGGAGACAAAGCAATGTGCTTTATTAGTTACACTGTAGTATTACGAGCAAGGAATTAAAATATATCATTAACATCCAGGACAAGCTTTATCTTGCTAACAAAACAAAGGGGCCATTCTCTGAACAAATTGAGGGGGAAAATCCCATAATGACAATGAAGAGTTCCTCTCCCTAAAAACGGCGCTGTACAAGATTAACAATTACGGGCTTATATCCTACAGACTGGGTTTGCGAATAGCTGCATGAAGTGATGCATTCACTATTGGGAGAGTAAGTACCATTGATGACAAGGCCTTGGGGCTTCTGCTGTTCTCAGACCAATCAATAATCCATTATGAACAAACTACATTTCCACTCTAATATGAAGAAATGAATAAAAGGGAACCAGTATCAGCAGTACTTTAATGGAACGAAAACAACGACGCAGAAATCACAAAATGCCACCATCACAAGGCTTAATCTAGGGGTGATATGTAACACTGACACAGCCACCCACAATAACCCTTTATTTTAAAGCAGTTGTAGAAGACCACCACATTCTAGTCCAAAATAAAAAGCTTATTTTAAAGGAAGGTTCTTTCAAGACTACTTACTCTGGCTGCAGGACAAAACAAAAAAGCAACATTAATCTTGCAAGGCAAGGAGGAGAAAATGAACCAACTTCATTCAAGTATCTATCAGTTTGTTTCAAACTATTTTCTAATGCAACGTAAATAAGAACTTCTAATTAGAAATAACTGTCCAAATGTGACTGGTCAACCATAACAAGACTTTATTGCAGCAGCTGCGTTACCATCCAGACAAGAAGCCCTTAAATTGTTGTTCTCCCATTGTTATGGTCACATTCAATAATACAATAAAGAAGGGCTCCATTTAAATAGCAAAACCATAGCAAACTTCAGCATCCTCAAATTCCTACGTAGATATCTCAACACAGCACCAGAAGGTAGGGAGAGGTGAAAAGCTCCCCCCAAAAATGTCAAAGAATTAAAAAAAAAAAAAAGTAAAAACGAAGGAAAAAAGTTACTGATTTTTGATGGGGTAACAGTAAATTAGATCCAAAGGAAACACTGAGACCAATATTATTAATGTATAAGGCAGTCTATGTCCTTTTTCTGAAATATAAAGACTAGTAGTTAAAGTTGACCTTGCAGGGTAGGGGGCTGGGGGGAATGAATACACAATGTGATTATTGATCAGCCCTAGAAAAGCCAAGAACTGAACTAGTGCAGATGTGATTTTTTCTTTTCCTAGGGTCATTAATGATATATGTTGGAAAGTCAAAAGCTTTTATTTCAACATGCTGCAATACCATTGCTAATTCTGAATATGAGCCTCATTTCAAATTAGAGCAAATCTTAACAAAATAAAAATTAAAATTAAAGAACCCATTGTACTTTAGTTTAACAATAATGTTCTCTTATTTGGCCACATACAGCCAAGTGAGTTACTTCAGCATCTTAGCATTTTCAAGTACCAAAAATTAAAAAGTTGAAGAAACATTCACAATTCTGACAGCATCATAATAAACACAATTTCCAAATACAAGCAAAGTCACCTCAATACTGTATATTACCTCCTTATTCAAATCGATGGCATTGATGCTGTCCATTCATGCACGTCCATGGAGATGCACACATGTATGTGTAGCACAGTACTTTCCCAGCATCCAACAGTGCTTTTATATTTAATGATCTTGTTAGGGTTTCCACCGCAAACCAATTTGCAGGGAGTTGCAACATGGCCATTTTAAATCTGCAGCATGGAGGCTGATTTCCAACTGTATAGGCAGGGCATTTTCCTGCCAATATGCTCAATTATGTTCTGCCTAGTTTCTATCTTAAAACGGGGGTTAAAAAAAAAATAAAAAAATCTGCTTTTATTTGCAGCATCATGACAATAAAATATTTACTTTTATTATATTTGCATTCTCTGCAGAAGAATGGGGACTGGATCCTCAGCTGGCATAACCTGCTGGTACACCACACACACACACACCTTGCTCCCTCTTTCATCTGCTCCATCAATGCAAGCCCCATACAAACCACATCCCCGGCTGCTGTAAGCACACACGGTACCATGAGATCAATTTATATCAAATGAGAAGCCATACCATTAGCTAAAATTGGAATGCCTTCATGCTGTGTAAATCAAGTCCTGAATGCAAGAAAAACATGTGTGTAATTAAAAGTAAACATGCTGAATTGTGGATTTCCTACCCCAGCAAAAGTACATGAAGAACCTTGTCCTAAGTGCCCCAGTTCCTCCCTCTCACAATTACACCAACAAGGAACAAACTTCAGTGCTTTAGAACACGCATACAACACTGGAATGGTTTATCCATAGCAGACCTTGAATGCAAAAAAGCTGTGTTTTTAATACACAGCAAATTTATTAGCTACAGCTAGGTGTTCAGCAGGTCAATGGGAGGTAAAGATTATTTCTACGGTACATGGCTATGAAATAGGCTGTGTGGAGAATTAAGAAATTCAAGGTAATAAATCGGTTTCTCTTATACCTAATATATCCTACTGCTCAAATTACTACAGTAAAATCATTACCTTATAAATATAAGTGTTGCCAAGCGTTAACCTGTTAACAGATTTAGAATTACAGCACTGTTATTTGATTAACTATTAAAGCCTTAGTGTAATAAAAAAATAATAATTCTGAACACCAGTAAGTTGTTTGCTTACTTTTTCCCCCTGCAGAGTATTATCTCTTTTCAAAGTCCCATTTTCAAGAGAGCTTAAAAAAATAGGGGGGGGGGGGAGGAACCCCCACAAAAACACAAAAGTACAGAGAAATGGGGGGGCAGGGAAAGGAGGAGAACTGTGCCCTGAAATACAAGGAGGGATAATTACATGCAGTAAGCCATAAAAGCATTCTGTTAAACATTACCTTCGGAGGTAGCACAGCTTAGCACTGAAAAGTGACACAAAGCTCACAAAACACACAACACTGAAAACTCATTTTCAGTTGTTGGGTTACTTTTTCTTTTTTTATATATAGACAGTATTTTCCTGTAAGCTCTTGCAAAGCACTAAACAGAATGGACTAGCTCTATTTTAGGAAGCTTTCTTAAATGTTTAAGAACTTAAGCAGGTAATTAAGACGTTCAATCACAGTTTTTCCATTCTCTGCAACTTTTCTGAATGTCAAGCACGCAGACTATGCCCATGCCAGGACACAGACACTGCATCAGAGATCCCAAACCAATGAAGCTGGAGTCTGGCTCGTACCAGCAGAGACTCAGAACCCAGTGCATTACTGAAACTGCACACAGCTTTGACTCAGCAAAACCACCCCCAATGCAGAACAGGACAGAACTGAAGGCAAATCTGCCTTCAGATATCCAGTGCCTTGGAAATATTTTGATTTCATTTTCTTTTCACTAGCATACACAGTACCACTGAAGATCACTTAATCCACAATTTGTGATGATGATCTTATTTAATACTTGGTAATAAGCCAAGTATTAAATAAGCCAAGATTGCTGGTAGTTTAACTGAGAGCTCACAAGTTTCTAAGTCCACCAGCAGTTTTAAAGACCAGAAGATGTCTGCTGTTGTTTCACTACTCCATAAATTCATTTTAGAGAGTTTTCTGTAGTTCTCATTGTTAAGATCTACTTCCATTATGTATGTGATAAATCCAGCTGTGAAATACACTGGGCCTTGCACTGGCCTGTCACTGTCAGCACAGGAAAGGAAACAGGTACAGCTAGCATAACAAAAGCGATGCTACCATAAAACATGAGTTGACTTACACAGCAGGGTAACTATTTTTCCCCTCTTTTTACTATTTCATTTTTTAAACATAAAGGGAAGAAAGCAACAGCCCCGTATACCAAATGGATACAAAGCACAAGATGACTTTTTCTGGATTTCAAAGCTCCCAGTCAGGAGAAGAGAAACTGAACCCAAAATCAAATCTTTCAGCTGTCAGTTGGCCAGGCTTATTTTGGTCTGAAGTGCTGAACTATCTCTGTGGAACATCACTGCAATGTATCACACAGAGACAAACAGATTCCACGCGTCGCTTATAAATATGATTTCAAGGCCCATTTTACCAACCCTGTTAACTTTGCTCTCATTACTGCACAATGTAAGGCATGCTTCAGATTTTGGCAGGACAGTACATTGTGGATATCATAAGATAAACCCTGACAACTCTGTTCAGGGCTACTCCACCTTCCTTACGTAAATAGGTATAGATACCTTCCCTTACCTTGCCATTTAATCAAAGACAATGAATCACTGGGCCAATCCCTCACATACATATACGTGTGTAATTTCCCCAAAAATCCAGACAGATAATGACTTACCCAAGTGACTCCACGTTGCATACTCCATGAAAGAAAAGGGCCCAGACGGACATCCATCCCCCAAACCAACCATGAGCTTGTTGCTAGCCTTCTCTGGCCAGCTTTTTCAGCAGCAGTGTGAACAGGAAGGCAGACCACTGCCCCAACATCAGAGAAAAGCCAAGGAACAAAAACCACCCCTAACTCAGCATTTGCACACAAAGGTTGCACGAGACTTCCTGAGGAACTACAAGGGAAAGAAAAAAAAAAAAAAGAAAACAACAACAAACAAAACAACCCTCAAACAACCAAAACCAAAAATCTGAAATTATCACTCAAAATATAGCAAGCAAATAAGCCTGTAGGGAAGAAAAAAAAAAAAAAAAAAAAAAAAAGGTCTACTGCACAGGCTGTTACTAGTTTGCTTACTTTTAGATACACTACAACTTCCAAGACAGATCTATCGACTGCTAAAACAAACATGAACTGCACACACCCAAAGGCACACAAAACATGAATTTGTTTGCATCTCTAGATATTATAGTTAGACTTTATCCTTTCAAACAACTGTGGCTACTTAACACACAGCCACAAATAGCCTCCGTGACAGAGAAGTCAACCCAATGTTATCCCTACGCATGGTTCACTTCACCTTCCACCTCAGTGTGTGCCCACACCATCTCACCTTCACACACACCAAACTTTGGTGGCACTGACCTCCTTAATTCCCCTCTCCCACCCAGCTCCACCCAGCCTTCGTCACCTTCAATGCCTCCAAGCCTGAGCTATCCACATGCGCTGCCTGCCTGGCCTGGCTGTCAAATCCCTTCTGGATCATCTGCATTCATCTTCCACGCTCTTTACCTCTCCCAAGCCACCACCATCCTGTTGACATAGTTTAAAGGTCATTTTTCCCCACCTCTCTCTTTCTGTCTGCTCAGCCTTCAGCCTCTGCTTTCTCAGTTCTCCTTAACACTTCTGCTTCTTCCTGAAGTACCTCCTTCTCCTCTGCTCTCTCTCAAACCTGTTCGGGCCCTTTATGACTAATTCTTCCATTTGGGCTTTCCCTCTCTTACACAGTTTCAGCCCTGGCTCACTGGCTATCCATTTGCAAGTGCATTTCAGCCTCCGTAGTCAGGGCCTCCAGGCACACAGCCTCCTTCCTTTTGCTTTCTTTTGCCTTTCCCCTTCTTCCTTCCTTTCCCCTTTCACAAACTCCTCTCTGTGCATGCTGTCCCCCAGCGAATGCCCTGCAAGCCATTTCAAACTCAGTATTTAAAAACTCACTGAACGTCTTCCCTCCCCCCCCCCCCATTACTGTTCAGGAGTCCACTCCCCACATTCATCGTTGCCTTGCTCTACCTCTTCTGAACATATGGGGCCTCTGGAATGCTTCTTGTCCCTTCTGTCCCCTTCCCTAGCAGATGCCCATTCTCCAGGCATTTCAGTTACTACAGCAGAGTCTCCAGCCACCTAGCTCATAACTTGTTCCCCTCTGGTCTATTCAAGTAACACTGCTAGTAACAGCATCACACCCTCCCAAATATCAAAGGATGCCAAAAGCCAGGTCAAATGTCTTGTGTCATTCATCTCAAGTTCAAGTGTCATTCATCTTCTTCAGGGACCTCCACAGTTCTACCCTATTTTCTTTTGCATGGGCAGTGATTCATTTTCCCTAATGTATCTTTTGTATCCTTTCCCCTTGTACGACTTCGTGTTTCAACGCAGAATTTAGAACCAGTTTTCCCATTATTTTTTATTCGTCCTTAAAAACATTTTCCATAAATGATTCAAAATTATTTTCCAAAATGAAATCCATCACTCGGTGTTATTTCCCCTAATGCGTAATACATACAGTATATATTACATGTTTTAATTGGTGTGTATATTCCTCAAGGCAGGGACTTGAAATCTTTTATACATACTCTTTTATACACTTTTATACAGTGCCAAGTGTTCTTACTTCAAATAATTTCTAAGAGCAAATCATCACTATAAAGTCAAGCTTCATCTTTCAAAGAGTCAATGTCTCTCTTTCATCAACAGGCACAGCTAAAAGCAGAGAAGGAAGGATTCGTTCCCATGACCCCCAAAAGTAAACTAATCCCCTTTGTTGCCTACCCAGAATTCATCTCTTATTGAGCCTCCATTGACCATCAGGTACTAAAGAAACAAGCAAAGCATAAATCAAGAGTCACTGCTCTTAGTTCTTCCCTCCATGCTTACACGGCTCACTCTGCCAAAATCTGTGGCTCTTCTCCGGCTCTCCTAAGGCACCCAGGCTGATGTGAAAGAACTGATGTTTTCCTGAAGCACTCTAATAGCCCTCTCTCGCAGGGAGCTCAAACCTCTCGCTTAATTGCCTGAGACGTAAGTTTCCAACCAGTATCACCCATTTACATGGTAACAGTAACAACAAGCAAGAAGAATAATAACAAACACCTTTCCAGTGCCCTGTACCACCAAAGTGCCCTGTACCACTTTTCTCTCCACTTCTTCAATTCACAAGCAACTAGAGGAAAAGGTGGGTTTTGCAGGACACCAAATTAAAGCCTGTGATGCCCAGCGGTGAGTCTCACATCAGCGACGTATTCTTCTTACAGGTGTTAGTCTGCTTCTATGACTGGGACTACGGCTCTGATCTAAAAGCTTTCCAAAACAAGTTTACTCCAGCATGTACACGCTGATTCATATTACGCATTTCACTGTTCTGCAAGTACAAATACTCCTGTACTCTTTCGGGCAAAGCTTAGATGCATCGATTTTCCATCCAAGAAGCACGGTGTAACTGTGACTCTTCAACTCCAAGAGTAGAATTTGAGCCATGCTGCTAAATCCTTAAACCTGTTACACAACAAATAAGCGTGGATTACTGCATGACTGACTCATTGCGGGATGTTTGGGGATTCTGTTCCTAACACACAAATGCAGTTTGTCTTAGCCACATACGCACAGACCATCCTCCTACTTTCTGCTACATATCTTTTGATCGCTTCCACTTCTCTGCGTGTCACCTTTATTACTCACCTATTCCTTCTTAATATAGATGCACGCCTTAGAGAGTGCTAAATAATTATGATGTAACAGCACAGTATTTTACTTGCTCTGTGTATAAATGACTGCTTGCACTACAGTTACTTGACACTTCTTACTATCAGAACAAACCATTTATAGCTATACATAATCTTTAGTACTCCATGGCTACTTTACTTTCAGTGCTGAACACAGAGCATACAAATAAAAAGGGAGCAATCTCCACTGAAATGAAGAGGTTTTTATATCAGTAGAAATACCAAGAGAAACTACAGAGAATGCCTGCCTGAAAGCACATTTTTAGGTAGATGTAATCTAATTTTGGCAAGTCTACAATAGTCAGCTACAATGTTTGCTAATACTTTGTAGTGGATTTTGGATTTTAGCAGGTTTATATAAGCACTCCCGTATTTACTTCCTTAGGTAATGGGTACTTTTATCAAAGTCACTGCTTATAATCTGAAGAGAAGATTTCCTTGCAAGAAAAAACTTTTTTTTTTTTTTTCCGAAAAAAAAGTTAGTCTTAAAACTTAACTAATGATAGAAAGCAAAACAAAAATTCTTGATGGAAAAATATACACACTATTATTACTACTATGTACAGAGTCACAAGCATAGTGCCTTAGGTAGTATCATTTATTTTCTAAACATAAAGAAGCTTCTTTCTTAATGACATGTATCAGGTTTTTAATCAGGCAGGGCAATTCGTTCTGACATAAGCATGACGCTTAAAATACAGCTTTACTACTACATGCTATATTTCATTCCTCATTCTATTACACTTCTCTACTGATAGGCTTTTGAGTACCTCCTGAACTTCCCACGTGTGATTAATTCAATTAACAAATGAAGCCAAGGTGTCACTTAAAATCACTATCCAGAAAACAAGGCACGCGCTTAAAACCTGCACATAAAGTACAGTAGAGATTATGATTACAGTACTGCCAACTCAAAGCACTAAACCTCATGAGTCAAGCACTCAAATATCATGGGATACCCAAAGACTTAGCAGTGTTTTTTTTTTTTTTTTTAATATAATATAGCTGGGGATTCATTTATTTGCCTTTTGAGCTGTTACAGTACACTCAGTCAAGTCTCAAGCTTCTTCCAACAACAGTGAAGCATAGGAATTTACTTCCGTGTTTTGGATGCTTACATCTTTTGCTTTGCAGTCACCAGGCTGCAGAAAAAGCGCCTCTGGGAAACGATCCCCATCCCTTCTATTGACAAAATCATAAGTAGAAACATGACAACTGAAGTAGACAGACATGGTATCCCCTTCTCCATCCATTTCACCCTTAAAACTCTCCTCAGAGGGCTACAGCAGCTCTCCTATAAGCATCTAATGCTGGGTGACAGAATAATCCCTCCATGTATTCATTCAGTTGAGGTCAGAGGTACAAAGCATACACAGCTCCCACTTACTTCATAAAATTTGTGTCAAAAAAAGCCTAAGAATACAAACTATTTTATTTTTGTTTAGGGAAAAAGAAGAAAAAAAAGTACTTGATTAAGGTATTGAACGTAAGTTCAATGTAAGTTCATATTTTCTTCCTTAATGCTTGCGACTAGACAACAAAATTAAGAACAGTGAAGATAAAATACAGTGTTAAAAATACCTCAATTTGAAGAGTTTGTATAACCAAAAAAAGTTAAAGATACTAAATGACAGACATCCAATGCCACATTCCCAGACACTTCTGCAGGACATATGTCCTTTGTCATATCTGCCAGGTGCCTTGCAGTGCAAACACAGCACAGACATAGCAAAACCTAATATACCTTGCTCTCCTCTCAGAATCTCTCTCATGAACTATAACCTGGAATATAAGTAGAAGAGATGGTGATAATACCATCAAAAGATAGGATGGCACTAAGGGAATGGTTGAATCCCACAGTGTCTTACTGGCTTTGTCATTTGCAAAACTTGTTTCTCATAGGTACAGCTAGTGCCTCGTAGGTATTCTTGTAGGTATCTGCTAGTGCCACAAACAGCGAGAGGGAAAGGACTGGGTTGTTTTGACCCAAATTACTACGTATCCTGTGAAACAGAAGTCAGCAGGCCAACTCACTGAGATGCACCAATGATGTTAGAAAAGGCTTGGACTAGCATCTATTTCATCATTTTATTCACTAGCAATATCAACAATTTCAAACTTGTGCAGATGAGGTTGCTAACTATAGACCCGAGGTACAAATGAGTGCTGATTTCATGCTGCTACCTTTGTGCCTCCGAGGTGACTGTGTGGCCAGAGGCCCAGCTTACGGAGCAGTGTCTGGCTAGCCCAAAAGCTGCTCCAGCCCTTCAGCAGCTGCTTGCAACAGCCAGCTACTTCAGGTCTACAGCCAACAAGTAGCAGCCCCCTAGCTGCACCCATTATCTCACTCAAATGTGCCTACAAAAGGCCTCTCACAGGGACACATTCAAGGGGTGGCCCTGGGGCAGCACGGTACCTCTTGCACGAGGGAAGTCTTCTCCGGGATCCTCTTCCTGACAGTTTTATATAGCTCTTTTATTCCATGAGGACCTCTCACCTCAGGGCTAGCAAGAAAAATCACCCGCTCACAGGAGGTTTAGGCACACTCAAAGCTGTTTTTGTTACCAGCTATGAGTCAAACTCCCATCTGAGTCACATGGGTGTCAATCCGGATTTACTGCACTGACTTCAGCAGAGTCACTGCACGCTTAGGCCCACATGAGAAAGGAGATGTCAGCCCTTCACTTTTAAGTACCAGGCTGCCATTTTATCTTCCTCACACTTCTGGAATTACTTCCTTTCGCATCAGCAGAGGGCAAATCAACTTATTTTTAAACCCAGACCAAGTCCACTAGGTGTAGATCAGCTGGAAAGCAAGACACCTAAGGTTTTAAGAAAGCTCTCTACTTGCTTAGCATCACCACCACCTGACTGATTCAAACGATGAATAGAAGGAAATAACAACCTCATGCAAGAGAAGCCTATCGAGGGCTAAGAAACCAAAAAGGCATAGACACATCCTTTAGCTTCATAAGTCACTGCACTGAAAACTGGTCAAAAGTGGGAGAGTACCCCAGGAGGGCTTGTCACCAAAGGCTTGTCCCATTTCTCGTGCTCCTTCCCCAAGCATCTGTCAAAGAGCACTGCGTAGTGGGTTTAGGTGGCAAAGTTTTGGTAGCAGGGGGCCATAGGGGCGGCTTCTGTGAGAAGGATCAGGAAGCTGCCCCATGTTTGGTAAGGGCCCCACTGCTGACCAGAGCTGAGCCAGTAAGTGATGTTGTTTGCACCTCTGTGAGAGCATATTTAAGACAGAGAAAAAAAAACACTGCGCCACACAGCTGCTGGGAGAGTGAGAGGAGTGAGGAACAGCCTTGCAGGCGCCAAGGTCAGTGAAGAAGGAGGGGGAGAGGTGCTCCAGGCACCGGAGCAGAAGTCCCCTGCGGCCTGTGGTGAGGACCATGGTGAAACAGGATGTCCCCCTGCAGCCCATGGAGTACCACGGTGGAGCAGGGTTCCACGCTGCAGCCCGTGGAGGAGACCACGGTGGAGCAGGTGGCCCTGCACCGACGGAGACTGCGGCCTGTGGAAGACCCCTGCCGGAGCAGATTCTGGGCCGGACCTGCAGCCCGTGGAGAGGAGCCCACGCAGGAGCAGGTGACCTGGCAGGAGCTGCTGCCCGTGGGGGACCCAGGTTGGAGCAGTTTGCTCCTGAGGGATGGACCCCGTGGTACGGAGCCATATCTGGAGCAGTTCTTGAAGAGCTGCTGCCTGTGGGCAGCCCACGCCGGATCAGTTCGGCAAGGACTGCATCCCATGGGAGCAAGGACTGCATCCCATCCCCCACAGCACAGGGGACTAGAGTGACCGAGAAGGAACAGCGGCAAAGAATTGCTGTAGACTGACCATAACCCCCATTCCCCCATTCCTCTGCGCTGCTCCAGGGGAGGAGGTGGAAGAGGGTGGGATGGGGGGGAAGGTGCTTTTGGTTTCTTTCCTTTGTTTCTCACTTCTCTAGCTTGTTAGTAATAGGCAATAAATCTCACTGTCTCCCTATGCTGAGTCTGTTTTGCCCATCACAATAATTACTGTGAGTTCTCCTCGTCCTTATCTCAACCCTTGAGCCCCTTTCATTGTATTTTCTCCCTGTTCCTCTTTGAGGAGGGGGAGTGAGAGAGCAGTTGTGGTGGAGCTCGGTCACCCACCCAAGTAAAACCATCACACACTGTCAAAAGGAGGATGCTGCAGAACATGAACCTTCATGCAGAGCCAGTTTGGACCTCTGATGTTCTCATGGCTATTAATACCAAATCTTAACCCATCTGCTGCTGCACAAGAAAAAGCTGTAGGACTCCCTGTGCTCAGATCTTACAGCCCAGCCACCTCCAGTTTAAGGGTGGGGAAGTTGCTTTTATGTGACCGCAGAATTTCAGGCCAAGCCTTATCTTTTGCGAGTTGCAAAACAACAAGCGCTGCAGCCACCCAGCACATGCCGAGCATCTCCAGCGGCACAGTGGAAACACACCTACCCAAGGTGAAGCTGACTCCATTCCCCTCCTTTTTACGAACATATGTGAGAGGTCAACAGTGTCCAGGAAAGCTGACACCACCACTTCCAACCTGGGAAGACAAACATCACTGGTTCCCCAGAACATAAAAAGCTGTTCTGAAAAGCAAGCACACCTCCTCCCACCATGAATGCTACCTGGTGTGTGTCTGTGTCACAGCTTCCCATCACACATCAGCACCAACCGCTTCGTTGCTGCAAGCCAGATAGCACTGCAGCTACATAAAAGAGACAAACTAGTTGTGTCTCAGTCAGATGGACTCGGTGACAAACCCAAGCCAAGTGTCTTCTAGCTGAAGGGGAGGAGCAAAAATCAAGGAAAAAAACATACATAATCAAATCACATGGATTTTGTTTGCTTAAGCAATATAATTTGAAAAGATGTAAATTTTATAGGGCTTCAATACCCAACACCATCCAATTTCTTCAGTGAATGCTGTACTGCTAGGAAGAAACAGAGGACACTATTAGTGTATTTACGAACACACAGCAACCTCCAGAGCTTTCACTGCAAGACCAGAAGTTTCTGTTTGATACAGTGAAACTCATCTGTAGAGATTTTGTGGCCTACAAGCATTTGATTTCACTTTCCAGCAATAATACAGCCATCATATTAGAAATACCATCATATGAAATTTTAATTATTTTCTAAGAGTCACTTGGTAGCTGTTAATGAAGGCAAACTGGTAGGGAAATCCTGCCAAAAGAAAGTAATGACCAGATGTGTATCAGTGCCACAAGGTCTAATTTAACTGAATAACAACTTTAAATCATTAAAAAAAAAAAAGAGTCAGACACATCTATTGCCTACATGCATCTGAGCAGTCATTTTAAAGCATTTCTCCTAACCAAGAATACACACAAAAACAGATATACACTTGAAAAAGTAGTTCAGGAACCATGAAATATATGGAAATAAAACTGAATAATAAAAACAGTAATAATTTTATAGTCTCCCCATTTAAATCTCGAATTGTACTCGGTAACTTCTATTAACCTCTCTTTACAGCTTTTTCAGAGTTTATAATGCTTCCTGCAACCTAAAATACAACAAACTGTAGAGATGTCATAAAGTTACAGACATGCACTTTAATTACCATAAATTAATAATGTTTGTCATCTCTATTAGCATTGTAAATGAAAGCAACACATGCAAATTTGGGGATTTGCTTGCAATAGTTTATACACTTTACTGCCACACCTATGTGTTAGCAGCTCATTACGGCAGTGAGTTATGCCAATACTGAGCTGTTGCTAGGCTATGTGATACTGCATTACAGCTCCTTGGATTGCAAAAACATCGATCTATATTCCAGCTTAGTTTTAACTGCACAGCGGGTGACTTCAAGAAAAGACTCGCTTTTCTTATTGATATTATTAGATTAATGGCATTCGCAAACCTAAAGTGAACTATGCTTCCATATGCATTAAATAATTGGAAAGTGCAACTGAAAGAGCAGTTTGTATCACCTTACATTTCCTTATAAGGTCTCTGCAACCCAAAAATATTTAAACTACTACCATAGCCCTTTGTGACATAAACATACTGAATGCCAAAGCACAAAACCACAACATATCTTCAGCACAGCGCAGAAATACAGAAATTAAAAGCTACTTCATTTGTAAATGCTTCCTTATTAGAAGAATGTTTATTGCTTCACTGGTTCATATTCCCATGTCTCCAGCCTATTGTTCAAATAAGCGAAACAACATCTACGCATTTTATAATTAAGTTATCTCCACGTTATTGTTATTGTTCTTCACTAGTGAAAGCCCTAAAGGAAGAAATGCAGCTGTTCAGGCATTGAAGGCACTCCTCATTTAAAGTACCTCACAAAACAAGGGAGAACAAAGACTGAAGCCAAAAGTTGGTCTCATTCATTCAGCACAATAAAATCTTTCCAGGGAGATTCTCCACAATGATGAAATACAAACACGCACAAAACTAGAGTTCTTCACCCAACAATTCTAGCACCCACAGGCCAATTTCCTCAGAGCATTATAATTATTTTTACCAAATCACTTATATGAAGAAACGTAACCAACAACTGATAAACTATGTACAAGGTTTTAATTATTCTGTTAGTGCCTTCGCATCAAGTTTGTTCTAACATTTTTTCAGCTGGCCAAGAAAAGCAAATACTTGTCAAGGTCAGGAAGAAATAGTTGGTTCTTGCTTCATCTCAATTCCAGTTCTGGGCAACAACAAGAGAAAAAAAAAACAAACAAAAAAAAAAAACAGCCGTTTAAACAGGAAACTGGCTTGATAGTACTGAATTCAGCTTTTCCATGAATGGAGAAGCAACACGCAGCAAATCTGCTTGCTGCTGATGCTCATTTATTCACTGAAGGGAAAAAAAAACAAAACAAAAAAAAAAAACAATGACAAACACAAACAACACACAGGATCAATCCATACCTCAGATTCGGTCTCTAGAGTAGATCTGCAGGGACTTGCTGGTTTAATAAAGCTGTTCTTCAATGAAGCATATGAGATTTAGATTGCAGAGTAAGTAAGTTGCTTTCCTAAAAATACAGTGTTTGTTTCTAATACGAACTGGCTCTCATATACAAAGCATGTCTAAGACTGACAGTAATCAAGGGCATGTGCTGCCAGTTCACCATTCATACAAACTAGTGGAGCTAGAGAAATTGCAAGCACTCTGTGGCTTTATTTTGGCTGATCTAGAACTTAGCTGCTATACTAGCGTGTTTTTTGTTTGTTTTAAATACATTTCATTGGAATACAAACCCATTTTATGGCATACATTGATCATATCTGTTACTAAGATTAACAGAGCACGCACCATCATGAGGACAGTTCGTGAAAATTTGAGCCTCTATAGCAGTGATTCACAAAAACAACAACAACAAAAAACAACCCACTTTTTCTAAAAACGGCATCATCACTAGAACACAAGAGCAGCCACACGAGATGATGCCCCTGGCTGTAGAAGGCGCAGAGTAATACAGAAGCAGGCTACAGCATCCTTGTTTGAAAAGTTGTCTTTCTAACTTCATGCTCTTAGTAGCTCTCTTATGCCATAAGGCGTATGTCGTAACCTCTTCATTACTTAGTCTGAGATGTAATGTTTTACTCTGATAACATCTCGGTACAGTGAGTTCCCTAGATCAAATGTCTTTGAGAGGTCAGCTCATTCTTGCATCCAGCCACACGAAGACATTTCTTTCTTCTACATATTTTGTGACCTAGCCTGATATTTTTTACTTAAGCATCACTCTTACTTAAGCATTTTACTTAAGCATTCACAAACTATTATTATGCAAGTTCACCATAGAATATTGGTAAAATAAAGTTTCACCTCAGCCTGATCCTTTTTATTAAGGAAAACTTGCTTTCTTTCTCCATTGGACGTGAAAGAGATATCGTCAGTTTTATAATACAGCATATTTCATATATTTACATGTATTCAGGTGTACAACAATTAAACAAAAAATGAGAACCATAAACTGAAAATTTCAGAGTAGCCAAAGAGAGTTAGGCACCTAATTTCGGAGGTTCCCTTGGAAATACCAGCTGTGTTTTTATTTATCTTCTCATATGCTTTTTTTTTTTTTATTAGGAGTAATCAGCCAGTTTAGTGTAACGCACTTAAGAAAGCACACGTAGAAAGGAAAAAAAAGTCTCTCTGGCACAGAGAAGGAATGAAAAAAGGAGGGGGAGGGGTATTATAGAGCAAGTTTTTGAAGGAAGTAACATTTTGTCCATCTTTTAGTGTAGAAAGTTTTAGCACACTTTTAATTGCTACTTGAAAATGCCCCATTTTGTCTGAAGAGCAAGCCAAAAAACACCTGATACCATTAAACTTCCAGATAATACCTAGAATGTCTGTTTTAAAGGACAGACAGTGTTCAAAATTTCATAGCAACAGAGCATTTTATATCGTCTGAGGAAATCTAGGATGTTCTGAACCTCATGGTTTGTCCACACGCTAAGGCAGTATTACAGGATCTATTTTAAAAGTGCTATTTTATGAATATACTTTTCTAAAAGATGCAGTCATACCATTTCCACATGTTCTGTTGTATACTGCCTGAATACAAATATCTGATGCACATAAATTACAGTGTCCTGAAGTGCCCTGCATTAGCTAAAGCCTCACCCATCTCCTCATTCCATATAAAACCATTTACTGCTCTGAATGGTCAAGTCAGCATTTCATAACTGTAACTCTAAATTAAGGCTTTTGTGTTGTTATTCTCCAGGAAAACTTGCACCTACATTTTACAATTAGAGAAAAAATATCAGAACACGTCTTTGCAAAGGTTTATGAATGAATCCATTGTGACAATGACGAAACATGCAGAAAGCCAAAATCTCTTCTATTTCCACATTGCTCTTTTTCCCTTCTACAGAAACAAAAGTTGACCTTAAAATGATTTTCCTTTCTGAAACGGAATGCAGAGAGTGGGCTGTGCTGTAAATGCAGGCTTTTCAGACATTTTTTAAAAGCTATTAGAGAACTGAACAAAAAAGAAACTTAAGTCATTAACTGAAACTTTACACAAGCCCCAGTTCTGCAAACACTTAGGCAACTGAGTAGCTTCACACACATAAATAATCTGATTAAGTCCAGTGGGGCTGCTTGTATTTTCAAAGCTACTCATACATATTAAGTGTTAGTAGAATCATGTCACAGTAAATTTAACAAAACCTGAAATCAGAAATTTCAGTGTGATACTTACAGACTTCTTCCAGAAGGCAGTATTAGAACACTTTATCAAATTCTATTCATCTGCTCTAACACGGTATTTAAAGTTATTTAACATTAAAGCTGAAGTTTTCAAAATGATGTGCAAATATTTTCTGAACAGTTAATTGGCTCTGGAGATATTAACTAGGTTACTAATTTAGGCAAACACTTTTCAAGTCTCAGGTATCTCTATAAACCGTCATGTTTAAGTGCTTAACAAGGAGAGCCTGCTTTTCAAAGTGCTTATTACTGCAGTTCCTGTTGACTGCAATGGGATTTCTAAATACTCAGCTTTTCTGAATAAGGGAATACTTAATACCAGGACACAGGACTGCCAATTTAGACATCTTTAATTAGGTCATCCAGATTTTACAGTTTTTGTCTGAATAAGTAATTTGAGCATTGTTCTAGAGATGGTAAACCAACACACATGAAAAACGAGGAATTGTCACAGTGAAATAAAAAGCACACTCCCTTTCAGAGAACTGTATGAAAGGATGCCAACAGAAGACCAGAGCTTTGATCTTCTTTTTAAACAATTGCTAACACAGCGGATACAGTGGCAAAAATAAACTTAACCCTCAAAATATATTCAACCAACGTGACAAGATGCCCGTGCTTTCCCAACAAGCATTAAGTAGAGGATGACCTCACCTGAGAAGTCCTTTAATCCTTCCAGCAGTACTTTGTCTAAGCACATAGCAAAAACCTCTCCATCATACTTCTCCCTGTATCTGTGCATGGCATTCTCTACAACTTGGAAGCAATAAGCTGCAGTTCATTTTTCAAATGTAAAATCAATACTATTAAGTGGGAATGTTTTGTGTTATTTTTTCCTTTTGTATGAATGCTTGTAACCATTATTGAAACATTTTTCTTCTGCTATCTTGCATAATGTCAGTGTTCACTCTTTCAAGTTTTTCCTTTGTTTTTGCTGTATCTCCACTTTTAGAACCTGCTTCCAAACTCATTTGGGAGGCATTTAGTCACAGCAGCGTTGTAAAATCATTTCTTTGGGATGCTCACTCAGTGCTGTGTTAAACAAACACACAGCACACCAAATATATAAAAATCAACACTTTCCAATACTTTTATTGATTTTTCTTCCCCTCAATTTTAGGGTATCAGTGAGTTGGCTCCCAAATGAAACCGAAGCTGGAAAGCTGTCAGGAAACTCTTTGTAATCT
This sequence comes from Oxyura jamaicensis, assembly GCF_011077185.1. NCBI lineage: Eukaryota > Metazoa > Chordata > Aves > Anseriformes > Anatidae > Oxyura > Oxyura jamaicensis. The sequence goes on along the minus strand of NC_048894.1, from coordinate 97,228,307 downwards.
TGCAAGTTACAAAGTGCTGAGAATGTTTATGGTTTAATTTACAAATGTTACCTGCTACCAATACTTCAGTCTTTTCCATACTTGTTTTCCCATGTAACACACCCAGGACTGAAAGACCAATAGAGGTTTGATAACCACCAAATTGTCCATCTATATTATTGATCAGCAGCATTTTGCATTTGCAATAGTTTGAATGAGTAACAATCCTTTGGCAGCACCACCACCATGCTGACAGAATGAGAAACCAGCTGGCATTCGTGCAACATCATGTCACTAGATACCATGTCCATCAAAAGCTGACAGTTTGGCAGATCAGGCACTCTCTGCCATAATGTCATAATGACTTCAATTCATCTCTCCACAGCACCGAAAGGCTGTGATTTCATCAGCTATCCAAGTTTCTCTTCTTCAAGAAGAAGACTGTGTCTTTTACATTCCTGACAGCTCTACCTATTTCCTTCAAGCATCCTAGCAGGCATAATGAGAACACCAAGAAACACAAAGCTGTTACCACTTCCCTTGTAATCTATACAAATAACCACCTGCTGATGGAGGAAAGTAAGGGCAGCTGTGGGCATTTAGGAATGACCTGAAGAACAAGTGTGTGTCACTCCATGAAGTCAACAAGACACAGTCAGCAAATAAGAGATACTCATGTGTTTCCTCACAGTTATTCAGATGTTGCAACGGAGGCAACTATCACATCATTCTACAGTTGAAATTGCTGTCTGAGTTTTGGCAGAAAAATGTTAGGAGGTCTGATTTCACTGCACCATTACTTTGTATCTCCTCTTCCTTTGCCACCTCCCAACTCTCTAAAATTCTCTCTGCTTGCCAAGAAAATTATTTCAAGTGTTTTACATGGTCTTGAATAACATAATTTGAATCTTTTTTCTTTAAAACTGAATGAGTGGGGGGAAAAAAAAAAAAAAAAAAAACATTTTTTTCTGAAAGAGAACAGAGACTCAGAATTGAGAAATCAAACACAGGTTTCTGTACGTAATTTCTGTTTTCAACAGGAAACATTATCTTCTTGTAAAGCATGGCAGCTAAACCTACACTTCTGGTAAAGTGTAGGTAGAAAAACCCAGCCACCTGACGGTGAAGACAGGGGGTGAGGAGGAATTGTTTCCATCAGAAGACTTCAAAGCTCTCCTGAACTTGAACAAAACCACCTGAACACATCCAGCAGAGATGAACCATCACTTCCACACCACACCCCTGCCTTTTCCGCCTTTCCAGGAGCTATGGCATGAAGTTCCCCATATCACCGCTTTCTCCTCTGCCCCCCAGCTGTGAGCTGCTGTGACAAACTAAGACACAACATAGTGAGGGACAGTGGCTCTCTTACATGGGATTTGGTTGCCCGAGGAGCCTGACCTGCTGGGCTTGCAAGGATGGATAAGAAATCCTTGTAGTATGACGCACACAAGCCATAGACACAATTTAAGGACAGCCTGCACCAAATATACTAATTTTGAGTCACTTCCAATGCCTTCTAGGTTGTACCACTGCACAGAGTAAAAAATTCCTATACACAGAGTAAAAAAAAAAAAAAAAAAAAAAAAGCCACACACTTATGTTCAATTTATATTTAAAAACACCCACCAATTTCTCAGCCACCTAATAGCTTTTAGGAATGAAGTAACAAGAAACAATTCTAAAGGAAAGTTTATATAAACTACCTAGCATACACCAATCCAAGTGATTGTTATATAAATGCAGAGTAATTACATTTTAATCCTGTCTTAAAAGACAGATCTTGCTAATCTGAAGAGGTAGGCAAACTCCTTTTGTTATGCTGTAATACAGCTCCAAATTATTGAATTGGTAAGATAATGAACCTTATGAGCTGGCTCATACACACAAATGCCCTGCTACACTGGAGGATGCCTCACCTGCCCATGCCACCGGAGTCCCAGTGTCAGTAACCAGAGGAAGAGTAACAAGCACAGGACAACCCAGTCTGACTGCACCCTGGTAATTGCATCAACTTGGCCTTACCACACTTGAGCATACTTGCTAGTTGCTACATCCCAGCCAAATCCTCTCCTCCTCCCCCTTGTGAAGTTACATAGGACACCTCGTGTGTTAATGAAATCTCTCAGGAGATCCAGTCTTCACAGGCACGGGTGTCAAAACCACAAAAGAAACAATGTGGATAGATTAGGAAAAACAAACAAACAAAAACCTCTTCATATTGATTCAGCTATTTCATACCATCTCTTTCCTGAAAGAATGACTAGAACGAGCTGAAGAACCAATGCAGCCCTGGCCCTCTGTGAAGGTCATCTGTCTGCCAACAGCCATAAGGTGTCATTTCTGTGCTCAAGTGCATACACCATAGTGGTTAGAAAAAATACAAACAGACAAACAAAAACCACACATTTCTACTTTTGACTGGGCAAGAGGGTGTATTTTTTTATTCTCTGAAGATGACCTTGGCATTTTAACTTTACTTCCAATCCCAGAACATTTTCTCCTTTTACATGAGGAGTATTTCCTGTTCATACATGTCTCTAGATATTGAAAAAGTGATCCAGTGAGTACATCAGCCTTGCTTATGAGCTCAGCATTTGCATATTCCTACTGAGACCACACAGCTAATGTAGACTCCCCCATCAATGAAAAAGTAGCAAGGTTTGGGTAAAACAATTGTACGTGACACTGCAGCGAGCACTTCTTTGCAAATGTTAAACCACCATTTTGGATTAACCAAAACCTTTTGTATTAGCAAATACGTTTTCCTTCACCTGGAACTGTCTAAAACAAACGTCATTAAAACAAATAGACTGCCCAGAGGTAAACCCAACATTGATACATCGTTTCCTAACATTTATGCTGTTTTCAGGAAGAAGAATTGTTGCTCTTCTTAAGAAAGTAATTCTCCCTGATTTCTTTGTCTTGGAGTCTTCCAACTGCACACCAGAGAAGAGTCTTATCTGCAGTGACTCCTGCAGTGACTCCCTCTAAGAGCATATGCAAGCTGGCAATGTCAAAACATGCTTCCTAAAACAATACCAGAGGGAAATTTTTGGCCAAAAGACATCCGTACAGGGGTTGCAGCACAAGAGCTCAGGGAGGGGAATGGAGTGGCTTGACAGCAATATGATTCCCTGCTCAACCCCTTGTGCTGCCACAATGGGACACGAGGAGCAAGGGGAAAAATCTTACCCAGGTGGTTAGCAGGGAGATCATTTAAATCATTGCTTGTCTCATTTACTCATGTCAACAATTTAGCTTTCCTGAATCTTTTTCTCCCCCACTTTCTCCTCATTTCCTTTAGAAAAACAGACATCAAAACTCACTCCTGCCTGCGACTTGGTTTCCCAACTCCACAGATGTTGCAGGAGCCCATTCCCAGCCCGCAGGTCCCCAGCCCAGACCTGAGCCCCGACAAGCATCATGTACATAACCATGCCTTTAACTTGGATAGGCATAAACTGTTCCAGCAGCTGCCGTCTTGAAGCTGACAGTGCCTCTGAGGATAATTGCAATGCTATCATTTGGGCTGCCTGAGACTCTTCTGACCGAGCATAAATTACAGGTGACTTGGGGAAGAGCACCAAGCGCCTGAGTGCCCTGAAAAAACACAGCCAGCGGGGAGCTGCAAAAGTTCAGACACTTCATAGATCTGGAAACTACATCTGAGCTAAGCGTAGCACTCGGGGGGCACTGTAGACTTGTGGCATTTCCAGGAGGATTCTCAATCTGTAAAATAATGACTGGGTTATGTTGATATGCAAACATAGCATCTCCATACAGTAAGCAAACCATTTCCCCTGCAATATACCTGGATTTGTATCCTTGTTAAGAACATGTCAAAGACAGACAGAGTTTCTCCTTTTAAGTAAACAAAGTAATTATTTGAGTTCTAAAATTAGGCAACAGTGAATTGTTAATTGCCTCTGAAACTAACCCCCCGGATGTACAGACTGACCCACACAACCAACTCTTTGCCATCAGTTCACTAGGTTTCCAAGTGGCCACTAGCATCTGCCTTGATGGATCAGCTTGCCAGATCAAGGACGGGTGTTAAATTACAAGCTTCGTACTCATGGCAAGTATGTTGATTTAAAAAAAAAAAAAAAAAGTAGATCCATTTTGATATTGGCAGCACAGCAACCAGCAACCCCACAGAAAAACTTCAAAACATATTTAAATGTTGAGCTTACTCTAATATTAGTTTAAAATACCAAATCAATAACATCCTTTAATGTTTAACCAAACAGCTACATTTGTCCCTGTTTAAACTCTGCCAACACTGGAAATGAACTAGAGATTAATTTGGTTCAATGAATTTGGCTTTTAACCTAGACAATAAAATTTACTTGTATAAAAGCTCAAATCCCAACTGCAATGTAAGGATGCCTTAGGGTATACTCTGGTTATTGCCAGAGCCACACATCCACCTTTATAGCTGTAAAATAAATCTTGTGACCTTTTTTCCATGTGTGTAAGCATAGTATATGCCTATATTCCAAACAATGAACGTGAAAGGGTTAATAATATGCTCCTTGCTAATGTATAACCTCAGAAGTATAGAGGATTAGTAACAACCTACTTCCGCAAAACCAGAAGGGAGGGGAGGGAGGGGGGATCTTTTGCTCTTTACCAAGATAAGAAAAGCAGAAATACTGAAAAACTGCTGGATTCTTAAGTGACAATTAAGTTGCATTCCTGCCTTTGCCCTCAAATGTATCACACACTGCTATTCTGTCAAGAAAGTGTATTTGCTTAAACAATACTTAGCCAGGCATCTTTTGGCATATTTGAGGAAATAAAGAAAACAGAACCTCTATATCAGCCTAAAGATGTCATAACAACAATAACATTGCCTTCATTTTCCCCTCACTTACCAAGCCATGTGCCACTCTTCCTTTAACAATGGACCTGTAGTTTAAACAAAGACATTCACGGGACTCACATGTGCATGTCCCGTACATGCAGAGCACCAACTTAGCCAGACTTGCACCCCCGAAATCTCCACTTCAGTGGGTAGTGATGGCAATTCACCACAGCGAATCGAGTCCACCAGGATGAACAGGAGGCAGGGGGACAAAAACGCATCACAATGTGCTGTCACAAAGATGAAGTATTCTACATGATGCTGCGCTACCAAGGAGGCATTTTTACCTACAGGGCTATAGGTACTATGTTTGCCTGGTTTAAAATAGGTTGCCAGCATCAATAACAGAAGTGAAAACAACAATTTCACGTTTTTCAAATCATTACCTGGTACCACTAGCACTTGGTTTTATCTCCAAAAGAAATGCCACGCTTAGAATGAGTAATAACACCCGTCAGTGGGGCCAGACTGGGAAACCATTGCTAACACTGGTAAACTCTTATTCATGAGAAAGTGTCTCTGAGGTCAGCGAGACTCCTCAGATGAGTAATAAGCGCTCACTGATGTCAGGAAAGATTATTCAGTGAGGGCTTTGAAGATTTTATTTTGCAGCAGCGCATGTGTGTGTCTGTGTGCACACATACAGGAGCGTATGAGACTACACAAAAGCAATGAATTCATCACCAGCCTACACGGCAGGTTGGGTTACAGAGAAAAGCAGTCAGAAAATTAGACAAACGACCCTGTTCTGTGACCCAGAGGGAGTCGGTGTAGGCTGTACCTACCTGTGCTAGGACTAAACATGACTCAGGGAGAACAAGGGTTGAAGTAAAGCACAGAGGCACGGGAGATACTCCATTAGCGTCTCTCCCTCTGTTAGCTGATTTTCCTTCCATCCTGCTACACTTTCTATGCCACAGCGCATATTTAGCACGCTGAATACCACCCTCTGGTCTCACATACGCTGACGTAGGTTTAATTTAATGTGACTGAAGCCAGGGGAGAAACCCCAGTGAAATTCAAAGTGTTAGTCTCCAGGGGCCAAAATGATACAAGTTCCTAACGCAAAGGAATTTGTATCATTTTCTAACCAGCACTCCCAAGAAGCTACAAAGCCATTTACATGTCCATGGGATACGGCACCACTTTACTCCCAGCTGCACTGCACTGCTCAGAAAACACATAAATGTGAGCTTTGTATCTGTGCATATTCACTGTGCCATACAGCTCTTACTAATAAGCTGCATGACCAAAACCAAAGTGTTGACACTGCTGTTTGAAAAAGCAGAGCATCTTTGCACTGAAGGGAAAGTTGCATAAATGATACTTTACCCCATGGCAAGCACTGCACCCATACGATGATATCCATGCTACGTGTCATGCCAAATTTTCTCCTTCCCGGCTACTCTCATCTTACGTGATTTTTCTCTGTCATTGTGTCACTACTGGTATCCCACTGGTACAGGGTGGGCTAGCATACAGATGAACCACCTTTGTTTTTCCTGGTCCCTAACCTCTGGGACAACCCGGGCATTCTGGCATTACCCCCATTTCTGGTCACCCGCAGAGTTTTCCTGGAAGCTTTGGGAAGGGCTGGATGCGTCCCATGGTCCCTGCACGGACACCAGCCGGGTTTTTGGAGGATAGGAAAAATGCAGACAGTGTTTCCAGAGCATGAACACACAGACAGCAGAGTTCAGTACCAGAAAGACTGTTGGCAAATTATTGTCACATATTATGGATACGCATTCAAATGCCAGCTGGGGATCAAATGCTGAAGTTGGCTTCTCCTTTCTGTAGTAAAACGCACAGTAAATTTAATTCTAATAACTTATTATTGTGAAGAGGGCTATGATAATTAACTGACATTTATTAGCATTTAACTTGACAGCAGATATGCTTTGAAGAATTTTAATGACCCGTTAATGGATCCATACAACCACATGTACACAAATAAGATACAATCGAGTCCAGGGACTGATTCTTACTGTGTGTTTGTACATATCCCGGGAACAACAGAAACAGATAATCACTGCTACTGGGTGCCACCGTATGACAATAGTTATAATTATAATGCCCTGATAAATCATCATCTTTTGTAAGCCTAAACCACTGAGTTTGTGTCAGATAAAAACAAATGCCTGGCATGTTTCCACACACCTTTACCTGATCGTCATGCTGTGGTTTGATTTATAGGATGACTGTTAGCAAGAAGAACTATCAAAACTAGAGAAGAAACTGCCGTGCGTCTTCATTTTAACCCTTTTAAAATGCTCAAAACACGAGGTTATTACTCCTTTCTAACAGATCAGAAATTTATATCCAGCACATTCTTTGTAAAAGTAATCAGAGTTGAAGTCATAGCAGTAAAGGCCACATCTAGAAAATGTGCACTTTCATCAGATTCATGAGTATTCACAAAAAATACAAGGTATGAACAACAGACTTCAATACATATATATCTTTTTAATGGCTGATTTTGCTGGCACACGTTTCACAAACCTAGCTAGTTCCAACAAATTCTCTTCATTCTCAGGAATTTCTTGGTTTCTTTTCTTTAGGAAGTTTGCTGCCAGCGCCAAATATCGATTAGGCTTGGGTGCCTGTCAGCAGCCCGCCCGCTGCCCTGCCAGCCAACACCCCACGTTCCTAGCATAGCCCTATTCTTCTTGTGGTCCCCTTGCAACACTCTTGTCCTCATCCTGAACACAAACCTGCTCTGCTTCATATTCCTCCCCCCAAAAACCTCACATGCTCAGCATGCCATGTCCACCCACTCATCCCAAGTCCCCGCCACGTTCAGGTTCTGAATGTCGGCACCAGATCAAGTTCAGAAGTGTGCAGTGGTCAGGAGACAGGGATCACAGAGCAAAGCAGATCTGGGGGACAGAGAGTCAGGAGAAGGATCGACAATGAGCAGTGCAATGGGAACCATGTCCTAAGTCCCTTAAAGTAGCTGTGCAAAAGAAAACTCCAGCTACTTCTCGCACAGGCAGGCAGACATGCTCGGCCAACCACCTCCTCTTCTGCTTAAGATCTCCTCTCCTCACCCCCCTACAATTATTTGCACTGTAACTCTTCCCAGGACCCCTGGTGACAGAGCAGGACCACCCAGTGTTAGGCACTGCACACCAGACATCTCCTACACGGCTCTTCACATGCCCTGCCTCCTTCCCATGCTGCTGCGGGATGGTGGAGGCAACCAGGCAGGCCAGTGCCAAGGGAAATAAAGAAGATTTCAGTCAGACCATTTTAAGTCATCCCAGGCAGTGACATCCAGTGACTCTGGACTAGAGGAGCTCCAGTCGTCACCTTATCCTCTCTGCTTACAAAGGAAAAACATCACCAAGGGGCAGTGATACTTTTACTACTGTAACACAAATAAACCCAGATTCCTGCTATGGAGATTTCTGAGGAAACAATACCGAAACTCATCTACAGAAACCAAGTGTCCCTAGGCATGGGAAAAAGTGGTTCTCCACAATTCCAGTCTTCCTGGACATCCATGGATCCTCCTGAAACACCCTTCCCTCTACCTTTTCTCCCCCCCTTATTTCTGTACAGTCTTGTTGTATACCCCTTTTCCTTCAAGGTTGTATTCAGCTCCTCACAGCCTGGTTTTCTGTTTTCCTTAGGCTCTTAGAGCAGATGCTGCCCATACCACCTCCAGTTTCTCTACAGAGACTAACATTGATGCCAGTTATGAAATGGCTGAGAGATCTTTACAAGTCAACCAGCAAATCCTCGCACAGCTCTGCTGTCCCAAATGCAAGGTATAACCTTGTGGGTAGAATCCCCAAAGAAGTAATTTTGTGCTTCTATTACACTGCAATGTTCGCTGAGTAGCTGTAAGACTCCATGAGAAAACTAAGTTACACCAGTTAAAACCCATCAGACTCCCATGTCATGCAAGTAAAGCAGGGTTGACGGTATAACGAACATTTTTATAACTCTCCAAAATCACTTCTCATACATATTTTTTTTTCCACATTCATGTACCCCTATGCCTACACAGATATCTTATTTTTTTAAACAGGTTACTGAGAAAATTAAAACCGAAAACTTCAGTTTGGATATTAGAATGACAAAGTGGGATCTCAGCCCTACTGTTCTCTTCTCCAAAGCGTAAAGTATACTCAACAAAGCAGACTGAAATGGTTTTGTAAGAACAATATCAATCTGTTTCATGTCTAGCATCTTCTTTGCTGTCAGACTTGCACTTCTGATAACCATGTCCTTTTTTTCTTAAATGTTGAAAAGTGTTTAAGACAGAGTGTGTCCTCCATGGGTAGCACAAAGGGCAGAGACTCTCCTGACTCTCCATGTTTTCTTCCTTGTGTAGGGGAAATACCAGCCCAGATGGTCACGTTCCCAACCCTATGAGCAGGAATGCTGGAAGGTCCCTGCATGCTGCAGAGTAAACTGTGCTGGTCTGCACAAGGACTTGGAAGACAGAGGCCTTGAAGCAAACTTCAAACTTCTTGACCCTGCCGTTGCCCTGGACCCCTCATCCTTGACCATGTCCACTACGCTTTCTCTCCAATCTCCCATCCTCTGGGAGCACAATACTCTCACACAGACCCAGAAGAGTCATATTAAGAGAATAACCATCGGCCTTTCTCTCCAGGCCAGAGATGCAATCCTTGGCGAGTCACACCATCAATCTTCTCTAATGCCCAAGATCTAGCTATAAAGTTATGGAAGTCTTCTTCATCTGTCATTTGACTGCATTTCACTCAGCAAGTATTGAAAAGCCAATAAATGTAACTAGGTTATTTCAAGCTTAACACCAGGACACTGTAGAAAAGGGTGTGAAGGCCGCAGAACTTCCCAAGCTAGATAGCATTGATAAGATTAATATCTAACATCACAGCTCTCATTTTTTAGGAAGTCTCTGAGGGGATGCTCTGTGCCATCTCAGAATGGCTGAGGCTGGCAGGGACCTCTGGACGCCATCTGGTCCAGCCCTCTGATCAAGCAGGGCCACAGCAAAGTCACCCAGGACCATGTCCTGACAGCTTTTGAGTAACTCCAAGGAGGGACCAATCTTATTCTTAGCGCTGTTCAAAAAGGAGGAAAGGGTAGTGATCAGTACAGGGTGTCCAAAACTTAACTATCCCACAATAGCGCCTCATCCTCCTATATCACATACATTATCATGACTTAGAAAGTGCCCTAGGTTCTCCACTGAAGCAGCAACAGACATAACAACAAACAATTCATTTATGAAATTTACTTTTTTTTTTTTTTTTTTCAGATCTAGCTCTTAGTAGCCTGCAAGCTTCACCAGTTGCCGTAGTGTCTTCGCTTTGTTTTTCAGACCCTAAACAAGCCAAGCCACCACTTTACAATACCCAGGCACCTTAGAAACTCACTTCAGAACACCAAAACCTGGGCGCAGAACACCAAAATCTGGACATACTCCAGAAGACACTTTTGAGCTCCAGATGCTTGACCTTTAAACATGTGAAACTAAAATGAAACATTAGCAATCCTAGCCATTTGCACTGCTTACTATTGTGATAGAAATACATGGCAACCTATAATCCCTAATCAACCTAGAAAATAAATGACTGATAAACCAATCTGCTTGTAACCCCATTAACAGATTCTGGCTTCAGTATCAACAGGGTAATTTGCTAAGACTATTTTTAATCCCAACTGCTAAACCATTAATCCCACAATTTCCACATAGTATTTTCCCCTCTAAATTTACCCAAGGTTACCAAAACTTTTGCAGTTCATGAAAAAAGTAGATAAGTAACATTTGCAAATACACACGTACCGGCATTGGAGCACTGAGACACTCCGATTACCAGCTTTATCCCTTTAAAGCCATTACTTTCTAATTGGAAGGAGTCATTCAGAAGCAAAGCTGTGTGCCTGGCATGTCACTTGACACCTGGTATGTACCACTCACGATAACACGAACTCTCTAATATGCTCGCTACAAGGAGAAGAAGTGAATTATTTCCTCCTATCATCAATACCCATTGCTCTTTCTACTAAAATCAGTTCAGATTTAATGGGATGAGGGTTAACAACATAAACTGTAATGTTTTCTCAAACCGGCATTAGAAGATCTTCCAAGTATCATTATTAATGTCAATATAAATTATGCATTGAAGATCACAGCATTCATTACAGAGGTAAAATTCAGCTGGGGGAAAAGTAAGAAAAGACAAACAGAGCAAGCCTAATTGAAGTATGTATTTATAGATTTCTTGCAGCATTTCTCAGCATTGATGAAAACAGTTTTCTAAAATGCTATTAAAATAAGCTTTCTCAGAGTTGTTAAAAACAGTATCAAGAAAGTATTGTGTTAATCAGCTAAAGGTACAGTTATACACAGGATGTCACAAAGGAGCTGACGTGGTAATTTACAAGACTGGTAGTTTATTCAAGGATATATCAACGTGATAGCACAACAATCCGGAAGACAGACCCTTGGTTTCATGCAAGCAGCTACATACTGGAAGAAAAGCTACATTTAATGTTGGAAGGGTAGTGTTTAATGCTCTTTTCAACTTCTGTAAATTACAATGTTAGACATTTCTAATTGTTATAAATTAGTATTCAAACACGACGTTTAATCTGGAAGAAGCCTAGTAGTTTTTTTGGTACTATTATAAATGCTTCACACAAACAAGTGAATAACCCTGTTGAAATATTTTTGTATTCCAAGGTTAAAAGAAGTGGCTTTAGGAGACAGATGGTGAGCAACTGGTATCTCACCAAGGAGCACCAATGAGTTTTGGAAGTTCTCACATGACACACCACGTGTGACTAACTGCATATCTCAGTGCTTCCCAGTAGAGCCCCAACTCCTGAAGCCCCAATGATGTCCATACCTATGACTGCACAGAGAAAGAAAGTTTGAAAAGACAACCATTAGGGGCTTGAAATCCAAAGGGAAAATAAATGACCTCATTTCCCTAATTGCACAGTTTAAGTCAGTCCTTCAGCTGCCTGATTCGTGGTTTTATCATACTTGTGGCTGCCAATACTGGTACCAGCACACCAATGTGGATGCCTCACAGTCTACTGCATGGGAAGACAGAGCACATCTACTAAAATTGGCAAATAACCAACTTCTGTGAGACTGTATGGGGGGGTGGGGGTGGGGGGGGTAGGTGGGGGGAAGGAAAAAAAACAGTCTTTCCAAGCACATCCTCAGCTATCAAAGGAGCAGCTCTAGTTTCAGCCAGCAGAGTAACACTTCGCCCCGCGATTCTTTACAGCATGTCACGCCACGGGCTATTGTTCGTAACTCTTCCTGCAAATCATTTCAACATTCAGAGCTCAACTATTTCTTAAGAAGTTATTTCAGGAGGAAAAAAAATAAAAAAATCGCTTACTCATGAACCTGGTATCATTATAACAATGAGACAAAATAGCAAAAGACATAGTTACATTGCACAACTTTAAATGCATCATTTATTGTACTAGATCTGAGACAAAGAACAGACTAAACGCTAAAACAAGTCAGAGCATAAATGCAACTTGTTGCCAGTTCACACAATATAGGTTAAATACTACCACATGGTGACTGAACACACACTGCCCTTAAAAAAAAAAAAAAAAAGGATAATTTCTTTCCCCAGCCTATTGATAATGAATAAACATTATTTTAAAACTAGACTACAGTTGTGACTAAAACACTTGTGAGCACCTCTGTTTCTACCAGTCTATTTCCTGAAAATGAATGCCACTTCACTGATCACCATCTTGCTAAAAATAAAATAAAAATACTACTAAGGCAGCTTTATCACTGCAACAAAGCAACACTAGCGTTTCCGCACAGCATAAAAATAGCAGCAAGCCACCTCACTGTTCTTCCTTTATTCTACCTGCTTGAAAAGAAAAGCATGTGTGTCTTTGGAATACATTAAATCTCACTGACATATGATCTGATTTTCAGCAAAACGCTCCAAACCGGAAGTGCCCGATGCACAGAGCTCTCATTTTCTCTGCACCCCTCTGTAATGTACTGAAACATACAGTTTTGTTAGACTCCCAACCAAAAAACAAACAAACAAAAAAAAAAAAAAAGCAAAAATGTATGAAATAACACGCAGTGGAGATGGAGCAGATGCTCTTGGGTTTGAAAATTGTCTGCCTACCCCGGTTGCTGAGTATTTGTTTTTATCATTTCAGTGTAAACTAGACATGTCAGGATGCTAAAAATAGCCACAAATTGTAATTACATGTGCTTTGTAGTTTCTATTTTACTTTGAAAAGAAGATTAGAAGCTAGATCATTTTAGAAACTGTCCTTAAAGATTTGGGGAGCCACAAAATTATCCTGCTTTGCAATTTGGAGTAGACTGCTGGAACACATTTCCTCCAAGACGTAAATATGACAGCCATAGCATGGGGAGGCAAGCTCCCAACACCGGATGGCGAGACAGTAAGCAAGAAATTTGGAGAAGAGCAGACAAAGAAAAAAGTAATTTCTTAGAGATTCTAAGAGTGCCCTGATTACTGATGTAATGCTATAAGCTTTAATTAGGAGCTAAGTGCTGTGTGCTAAATTCATCCCCACACACAGCCCTGTAAATTCAGCCCAACTCTACTAAAGTTACCTTGGCTTTACGACAGTTGTGCAACAGCAATGCCTGGCCTATGGCTTCCACCACCACCTATAATGCAGCATGGATTTTGTGGAACAAGTGATAAGCTACACAGTATCCTGCTGATACAAACTGAACTCCTTTCCAAAAGCAATCATTTCAATGAACGATTAGCAAAAGGGAATTTTAAATAGTCATCCAAATGTAAGAAACCGTGAATCCCCAGTAAAAGCCTCTGTGCTTCCATACCGTAAGGTTTACAGCAGCTCAGCGCACCGTCTTCATTAACAAACCTGAACATGTGACTTCATCACCACATAAACAGCCTCCTTCCCAGTGCCCCTGCACCACATGCTATTCACAGCGTTAGCACACGACTCAGGAGCAGTAAACAAACTTATTATCTCACAGCAGCCAAGTGCTACTGCTATAAAATACCTGCTAGAACTTATTAGGCAATAAATAGTTTGGCTGCAACTTAAGAGATACAAGCACTGTCCATCCGTGCACTAATTTAATCTCTGAACATATGCTTAATTCCCTGAGTCTGTTTGCATAAGAAGTGTTGCCGTAATACAGTTTCTGGAATGCAAAGAGAAACTGCTAACATGAAACATGTAACAGCGTTGATGCGGCTCTACAGATAACCAAGATGTAAACAACATCAAAAAATGAATAATCAACATTGAGCAATCATTGCATCAAAAAAAAAAAAAAAACAACAAAAAAAAACAACACAAAGCTCAACAGCTTCAAATAGTAAAGCAGGTTCAGCAGATCAAGAGACAGAACATTTGCTGACTAACAGTTGGGTAATGAAAGTAAACATTTGCAATGAAGTCATCATCCTAATGAAAGCTATGGCAATGGTAACTACCTGGACCATAACCCACTAGCATGTTTTAACGCAGGCTCGCTACCATAATATTTACTAGGATCGCTTCTGCTGGGAAAGGAGAGGAAGTCTCACTTACTTCTCATGTACAAGTTACAAACAAGAAAGCTGCTATTCGTTATGTCCTAACTCCAAAGCACTGTGCGGATGACGCCCCCCCTGAGTTACTGTGCAGTTACAGTGGGTAACCAAAAATCAGAATTTTGCCTTAAGTGACTGAGTCATAACAGCTTTAGCCTAGCACTGAAATGTATAAACATTCGCAGCATGTAAGATGTCTGCTTTCAAAAAAGCAATGTTGCTCCAAGGTTCAAATATTTATGTTGCAGATATCTAATCAAATAAATGTGACTTTTTTCTTGGCTGCTTTTTTGCAATGCAGTGATTAATTATCCAGATGAAGTTTATGGCTACAGAGAAAAAGAATAATAAGAAAAAAGGACCACCAAAGTAAGTTTTAGCTGATTAAGCATTGATATCCTTAAGGATTTCAGGCTCTGCTATTGAAATACAGAAACTGTAATTCTACCCTGAGAAACCCTCATACAACTCCCAGTAGTCAAAGGGAGTGGCAAGCCTGCTCATTAGGGGACAGCACTGCGCCCAAAAGCAGCAAGTCAATTTATGGGAAGGTTGTACACGCACTTACCCAACCAAGAAACACCAAACACATAATCAGGAAAAACAGCAGTCCATTTCCTCAACTTCTCTTTCTGAGCAGAAATCTAGTGCCCATTCAGGCTTAAAAGGTGTGTATCTACAAAGTCATACTTGTGTCTCAAAAATTTAAGCCGGCACATTTTATTTGTAAATTTAGCGAGCTCAGACAAGTTACTTCCTGTAAAATGCAATCACTTTGTATTTCAGCTTTCTATTTTGATGACTTTAAGAAACAAGACAGTCAAACCCAGCTTTCCAGTTTGAGTATTCATATGCAGACTTTGTCACTGGTCTCACAAAGGCTTACACATTTGCTCTTTCTGCAGACAGACAGTATGTGCTCCCAAAGAAGTCACAGAAGTACTTGGCTAAGAATGAATTTAAGCACTTTCAGAAGAGTGGTCTTTCAAAGTTGTTACTGATTTGACTAGATTTGGACCGTGCTAAATATAGAATCCGCCCTTCGCTAGATAGGATCTCAATATAAAACCCACCAGGCAGTATCACAGGTAACAACAGGTAGCTGTTGAAGTCACTTGCACGTAAAGCCCTTTAAAACAAACCCAAATAAGTAGACCACCCAAAGTTTGCAGCAGTTCGTGACTATATCATTCATCCAGCTACGCTGTTCTGGGCTGTCTCCTATGGCATAAGCTACGCAAGTACCCACATCAAGGTGCATTTTAAAGCGTATTCATATTTTCAGTCAGTTGAAGAAAACATCCCTGCTTCCTAAGCTGATGTGTAAAACATCCAGACATGAACATCTGTGTGTGCTAAAATGAAGGGTGACTGCACCCAAGGGCAGTTGGACAGGCAGAGGTTCAGAGGATGGCACAACCCTTTTTGCCTCTCCAATTGGTACTTTTGTACTGATAATTGGCATTATTACACCTCAGTGACAGCGCGATACTATGACCAACTATAAAAACATACGATGAGCCTAATTTTTAAAGCAAAGACATTAGTCACTGTCACAGGAAAACTTTAACCTCCAAAAGTTAAATGTCACCTCCTCGCTCCATCCCAGCCAGCAACACTGTTACTGAGGTCACTGGCAAGTAACAATAGGTAGCTTTCATCTTAGTGATGTAAACTGTTTTCTTTTCTCTGATGTGCAGAGAAATAGGTGCACATATTTACGGAGGGTCTGTATGCAGCTCTGAATGCATATTGTTTTAGTCGCAGCCAGCAACTGAGGAGGTCATGCTGCGCCTAGATAGGAGCCATGTTCACAAACACCACCCCCTTCTTTAAGCATGTTTTGGATAACCTGTTACATCATTCTTTGCTTTAAAACAATGTTATTCCCACTGCTGCTTAATATAATATTTCCTTTTTTTTTTTTTTTTTTTTTTTTTTTTCCTCTTCCCCTCTCCTCCTTTTGTATTATCCCTACATATTCAACTAACAGTTTGGGGGCGGTGGTAAATAATGCCCTATTGTTCACGCAGGCCACACAATACTAACTAGGTACCCCTCCTACGTCACTGGGCTTTAAAGGTACTGGAGGCTTGACAATGAGGCCCAGACAAGAATTATCAGAGAGATCTGAGCAGTATTTTACAGCAGGCACTGTTAAGGGCGTGCACGGTGCCCGTCACACGAAGCCAACCAGCCCTCCACAAAATCACTTGGTGACACGGAGCTCATTCGCGATGGCTATGGAGGTTACTCCTATGAAAATGAAGATGTCCCCTTGAACAATCCAACCGTAGGGCTCCTTAGGCCACAGGTGCTCCCACACAACTTCGGCCACCAGCTTCATGGGGCAGAAAGCTTCCTAAAATCAGTGATCATCCCTGGCAGGTCCAGGTGTGCAGGGAGGGGACAGTCAATGTTGGGTTTGTAGAGACAGAGTCAAAGGATGCATTGGTGGAAAACAAAGTGGCAGCACTCACCATTCTTCCATGCCACCCACCACACCTCATTGCAGGAGCAGGACTCCCCAAACACTCCCCATCTTGATGAAAACGTTGCTCCAAACGCTGCTCTTCCCCCAAAATACCCAAGACCTCTTGCAATACAGTTATTCCTGACCTGCTGCCCCCCAGCAGCAGGAAGCCTGAGGAGCTTGGGGGGCTGCATGGGGGAAGCACAGCTGCAATCCCCGACTCCAAATGCATGCATGTGCACACACCTGCCTCAGTGCAGCACCCACATCCCCGCACACACACACCTGCACCTAAAATCCTGCCTTTTTTGGGGGGGGGGGAGAGGGGGGCAACCAAAGGGTGGTTGCCAAGCCGAGTTAATGAAAAACCCTCTCGCTGCTAACTCATTTAGCGCAGCGAGCGTGAAATACAGTCAGTGGCGCAGCGCCAAAGTGCGGGGGGGACCCTCGCTGCGGGCACGGGGGGGGGGGTGCTTAAGGGGTGCACCTCCATTTTTTTCCCCCCAAAAAAAATATTATTATATATATATAATATTTTTTTTTTTTTATATATAAATTTAAAAAAAAATACAATTTCCCCCCCCCCCTCCCGTTTGCAGGGAGCCTGGATGCAAATAACGAGGCCGGGTGGAAGATGCGCCGGGGGCTGAAGGCAGCTCCTCTCCTCACCTCGCCACGCCCCCC
>NC_048894.1:97209078-97210653 GCF_011077185.1 Oxyura jamaicensis | reverse complement strand
GAGGAGGAGGAGGAGGAGGAGGAGGAAAGAGTCGAGTCGAGTCGAGTCTCTCCCCAAAAAGGGACTTTGACCTTAGGCTGCTCCCCCTCGCCGCCACCCCTCCCGATTTGCATGTTTTTGTCACAGGTCAGGTTATGGATGCTGCCGACCCGCGTTAATTTATGAACTCATCAGCCTAATTTCATTATTTAATCATGCGGCCGGCAATCGCGTTTCCTTAAGAAAGGCCTGACCTATTTTTGGCTGGAGATAAACGATCATGTTAACAGATGTTAATCTTGTAATCTGTTTTTCCTGTAAGCACTCCGCATACCCGCATTTCAGACATTAAAAAAAATATATTAAAAAATAAATAAAAAAATATTTCCCAAACGACCTGACGTCACGATTCGCTTCTTGTAAAAATAATAATAATAATAATCTCGCAATGGTTTCAAAGACATTAAATCTTTTTCACTTTATAAATGCTGATTTGTTCTGCCTCAACTCCCACAGGCTTTTATTTGCATTTCAAATTCCACAGGTTACACCAGTCGCCTTTTCAGAAAACGTAAACCAACAATAAGGCAGCAAAAGGGGGTGGGGGGGCGGGGAGGGGAGCCGTGCATCTGGATTAAATAAAGAGCAGAATTAATGTTTTCCAAAGTAGCCCGAGCAAATTTTACATTCGCACGTCGAGCGCCCATAGCCGCAACGCAGGGACGGGGCTCGGGACGCACAATGCGCATTGCCCCGAAGACCCCTGGCTGCTGCCGGCAGCTTTATTAAAGGCTCCTGATAAATAAACGGTGCCGGCTCCGACCCGACACTTCTCAGCTTCCAATACACGGTTCGGCTACGGCAGTTAATTGCGGGGGTTTGCTGCTTTTTCGAGCAAAAAGAAGAAAGAAAAGAAAAAAAAGAAAAAAAAAAAAAGAAAAAAAAAAGGGCTGGCTGTCATTCCCCACAAGCCTCCGCACACGTACCCGCCCGCTTTAATCCCCCACCTTGGTCGCCCGGAACAAAGTTTACCCATAGAAAACTTTCCCTAAACTTGCCCGGGTGCTTAATTCGCATTAGGCTCGCAACTCCGCCGGATGCTAATGAGCACCGAAGATAGGAGCGGGGGGAGGGAGGACGAGGAGGAGGAGGAGGAAAGCTTTTATAGCACAAAATGTCTGGAACTGCATTATTTCTATTCTTCGTGCCTCTCCAAGCCCCCCCCCCCCCTTTTTTTTTTGCCATCCACATCCAACTCCCCCCACCCCACCCGGGCCGTTTTCTCCCTTCTCCTGGAAAGGATCGCTCCGGGGACACCGTCCTTCGAGCCCTTCTCGCTGTCTATGCGGGAGGAATTGTTTTCTCTCCCCACCCACCCCCAACTTCCTTTGATAAACTGTGCACTTCTTTAATGGGGAGCACTCACTTATCTGCCAGCAACTGCGAGCAACTCGGGAACAAGGGCGCAATACGAGGCGTTTTTACGCGCACGCCGAGCCAACACCATCGGGAAAATAATAATAATGAGAGTAAGAAAGGCGAAGAAAACACTCAATAATTTAAGCGGCTCCTCGGGTTCGGAGCCCCATCACCCAC
>NC_048894.1:97208334-97208678 GCF_011077185.1 Oxyura jamaicensis | reverse complement strand
CTTCTTTTTCCTTTTTTCCATTTTTTCCTTTTTTTTTTTCCCTTTTCTCTTTCTTTCTTTTTCTTTATTTTTCATTTTTATTTTTTTCCTTGTTTACTATTTTTTTTCTCTTTTCCTTTCTTTTTATTCTTTTTCTTTTTTCCCCTCTTTTTTCCATTGTTTTTATTTTTGGGGGGCGGGGGGGGGGGGGACGGGTAGCGAATGGCGCTGCTGAAACATTTACGGACCCATCGCAACGCCAAAAAGTCCTCAGCCTAGAAACATCAAAGCCTTGATACCGTTCAGCAGCCGCGCTGGGGAAGTTGAAAGCCCTCCGACCGAATCAATCTGCCATATGGCTCCAG
>NC_048894.1:97163967-97208234 GCF_011077185.1 Oxyura jamaicensis | reverse complement strand
TTTTTTTTTTTTTTTTTTTTTGCCTTTTTTTTGCCTTTTTTTTTTTGCCTTTTTTTCCTCCCCTTTTTATTCCCCCTTTTTTCTTTATTTTTTTTTCCTCTTTTTTTTTTTTTTTTTCCCTTTCTTTGTCTCGTAACGTGCGATGACGTCGAATTGACACGGAGAACTTTGGAGGAGGCTCCCCGCTTTATCCCCCCCCGGTGCTGGAGCCCCCGCGCCCCCCGGCCCCTCTCCCGCCTCCCTCCGGGCTCCGTCTTGCGCTCTGGGACGCAAACTGCTCCGGCACCGCTTGCAAAAAAAAAAAAGAAAAAAAAAAAAAAGGCAGCAAAACAAGACCGGGAGGAGGGAAAGGGGGGACTCCGAGCTCGCCTGTTTGCAGCACGGCTTGCCAGAGCCCTCGGAATAAAGAAAAGGGGAGAGGGTGGGGGGGTGAGGGGGGGGAAGCGAGCGAGAGGGAAAGTTGGTAATGAAGGATACACGAATCATAAAATGTAAGCTATGTGTGATTAATGATCTGCACTAATTTGAATAGCAGGCGTGTTAAAGGTCATTGACAATTGTTGCTGCTTTCAGCATGAATGCCTGAGTGGGATGTATTTGGGACAATCACGTTTACTTCTAATTCACAGAAAAAAAAAAATACTGGACATGAGTAGCAGCTGGTCAAAATACTGAGAGGGCACCCCCAAAAATGCAGCTTCATTACCTTGTGTTTTTAATGCCTCAGTGGTAAATAATACATCTGGAACGCCTGGATTTTGTTCCTTATGTATACATCAGCATCTTTCCTCCATGCTTTTGCAATCCTAGGCGAAATTCTGGTCTTGGTTTACCCAAACCGTTGGGAAAACTTCAAGGATTCTGGATGCACCCACGTGGGGACCGAAGCAGAAGTCATCTCTCTGAGCTTCAAGAATTCACCGTGGCCGCACACGTACGACACGAGAGCGCGGATCCCCTAATCACAGTTTATATAGTAGTTCAGCATTTCTTTACACAAAGAGTAAAAAATCCATTATAAATCAGCATTCCTGGGCAGTATTTAGAACTACAGTATTAGGCTAATAATTTCCATATGGTGAAAATTGACAAGTTAGAGCAATGAAAGGTGCATGAGACTTCCAAACTCCTCTACATAAAAATGTGATTTTCATGACCTACCCCTTTTCTTTCATAGTCTGTGTAGGTTCTCTTTGTTAGACAGTAAATTGTGAGCACACTCAACACTGCGCTCGCTGTATTGCTTGATGGAGTCCTGAAAATGCTTAATATTTTCCATATTTGCTTCCATACGGCGCAGTCTTGGACCCCTCGCTCCCATAAAAAGAGGGGTAGTGGGCTACAGGGGCAAAGGGACGGGAGCCTGACTGAAGCCTAGCAAGTGAGGGGCGTTCCACTTTAATGGAAAGGCAATTAAAAATTCAGAAGATGCAGAGACTTTAAAAACAATCAAGCGGTATATTAATTTCACGGCAAGCCACTAGCAGAGTTCCTCTGTCCATGTAATTTTAAATAGGAGATTTTCTCACATTTCTTCTGCTGATCCCAGCACTTCTGGGTTTTGAAAGCAAACCTGGAACAGGGGGGTGAGAATTCATATGCCGAGAAGACGCGCAAAATGTCTTTGGCCTGACATCCTCGATGGCATTAGACATTTCAGGTGGAGGAGACATCCTTAATTTTCAAACTGTTATTAACATGCCATTACCCTGGGTGATTAATCTGTTTGCAGACATTGTTTACCTACTTTATCTTTGCCAGAAATCTTCCAGGAGATGTCCTCCTGTTTCAAATTCTTTAAATTACAGTATTTTGTATGAGAATGTCAGTGATATTAATGGCTCAATACGCGTTTTGCTATTTATAGACTCGTATGTATAATAATTCTGGCTAATGAAATACTTGGAGCAGGAAAGCATTTATTTACTTTTGCTATAGCCTAATAAATTATTTGTTCAGCGTTTGGGACTCGGCTTTCTCAAGTTAAGGAAAATGGCATTTTGATGAAAATCTGTGCAATGACTTGTCTGCATAACTTAGCCTTAGGAATGATTGGTGGAAGTTTAGATAAGAAAGGTTCCTGAGAAACACCATAATAGAATAGCGAGAAATAAAGGCCGTGTCTCTAAAAGCAAAGTTGAAAGCATGTATAAATACTTCAACGCAGGCAAACAAGCCAAGTTTGGATTACATTTTATATGTGTGTGTGTGTGCGTGCGTGTCACATACACAGATATTTTCAGTGAAATGTAACTAGAGGAGTCAGTTTTAGTTTTCACTGGGTGCTTGCTCAGAGTTGTGTACTGGAAAGTATTTTTTGTTGCCACAAACCTATCTGAAATGTAGAGGATGTATGGAAATAACCCAAATCCAGGATGGCTTGAGGCTCTTGGGATTTTTCTAAGGATTCTGTCCCTACATCTCGGGACTCAGACTAGCATTTTTCTTGGTGTTGCCCTTCATATTTCTCTCTCAGCCATCCCTTCTAAATGCAGCCCTTAGCTTCAGTTAGTTCTCCAGTTCTGCCAATAAAGCAATATATTTTATTTTAATCTAAACCAGAGATTTTGCTTCTAAACCAGAGATTTTGCTGCCTGGGTTAAAAAAAAAAAAAAAGGCATACACAAAGTCTGACAACAAATAATCTTGCACTAATCTTCTGTGCTCTAAAACAGGCTTTTTCTTAGTACATTTGGAAGTACAGAGAGCATGTGCAGAATCTGCAAACTAGAAGTCACGGATGCCACTAATGCCCATGTACATCTGCAGATCAGTGCACAGAAACACTCCCAGAGGTGTTTTTTAACTAGGAAGTCAAATTTCTGACTCCAGTTACAATGGGCCCTTCTACCACTCATGTGCTTTCAGAGTTTCTGTGGGTGGCACAAATTTCCCCCTAACACAAACTGCTTTTGATCAATAATACGCATACACTCTTTATCAAAATGCATTGACTTCTCACGTGCACTGCAAAAATCTGTCTTTCTTCTTTAAATCTGTCTCTCAGTAGCTGCATGGTGCGAGGCCGATCCTGAAGTTTGTCCTGCGGGAATGCACCATGCTCCAGCAAAGGTTTGCACCCTGATGTGCTCTGGTCTGCATGGAGTAAGGTCCAGCTCTTGTGCCCCATTAATTTGGTCATGCACTGATCCAGCAAACAGGCTGCAAAATAGTTTTCCATTTGAAGAGCTGCACGTATTTCTGGATCTGAGGAATCTATTAGCACATAACCACAATAAGAGACTTGGGCATATCTGATGACAAACTGGATGGGGTGTCAGGTTGTGGTCGTATCCTTTCTACCTTTTACTCATCATACAAGTTGTCCCATTGCTATTAGTGGAATTACTCTAACGATAAATATGACCTGCATTTGTCTCCGCCATCTTATTTATGGCACATTACAAACTTTTCCTTATGGCAGAAATAATCCAGAGAACTTTCTTGAAGACGCAGCATTTTAAACTCTAATGCCTTTCATACTTGCCCCTACCATCAACACAGTTGCTAGGATATAGCCTGATTTTGATTTTTGTGCTCTGTTCCTCTCAAAACCACATTTTCTTACATCAAGCTATTTGACATTGCTTTTACAATGACATTGAAGAAGAGAGCAGAACAAGTTAATGCTGTAGAGTACGTACAGCCCCGGCATACGTGGTTATTTTAGGTTCAGGCTACACACTGTATATAGTACCAACTTTTCCAGCCCTGGCAGTCAGATTTTCTCACCCATATGTAATTTTATAAACTACATCACGGCTTCACAGCAGGTAGGGAACCCACAAACCTGTTCTTAATTTCGAGTTAACTGAAAGAATCTCGGCAGCAGCTGGTTTCAGCATAGCTGATACAGGATTCCACAGATGTGGCCCATAATAGGTTCAGAAATAAAAAGAACTAGGCCACGATGTTGAATTAATTTCAAGGAAGACAAATTCAATAAGGATGCCACTTTTACAGAGATTTTTAAGAGATCTTTGGGAGAGCATATTTTGTTGACCTGGGCTTTTTCATGCTGTCTACCGATTGCAATGCTGCATTTTCTAGCAGGCTGAAGCTGGCTGTTGGCGTGCTGCATGCCCTCGGAGAGGAGAAACGGGCTGTTTCTGAGTTTTTGTCCCCTCCCCCCGACCCTCTTCTGCTCCTCCAAGCATAACTGATAGTACTGGCCTGTCTGAGCGCCTCTCGGACTGGACCAGACAAAGGGGTGCAACAGCTAAAGACAGCCTCTCATGCACCGAACGCACCCCTTGAGCAAACTGAAGAAACTGGTTGCTAGCTATAACACAAAGTGCTACTGGGCAGACCTTCACAAACATGAATTAAAGGAATAAAAAAAATAAATAAATAAATCGAAAACGTTCATTCCTGGAGTTCAGTAATGGAAATGCTTTGAACAATTTGTGTAGCAGCACGGCAAATTCATTGATGCACTGTCTTCTGCTGAGTAAAAAATCCCTCAAAAGTAAAAGTGGAACAAACCAGTCACTTGTCCTCACTGACAAATTTTCCCTTGACATTCTGTGCAGTGGTCTAAGTATAGAACTTGAATAATCTTGAATAATCTCGGTTTATATGGTTTTTCAACTCAGGCATGCGAGGAAAAAGGAACTTCAAAAAGCGAGTATTTTACCTGATGTACTATTTTAAGGCTTCAGTAATTAGATAACTGCAAAGGTCAAAATAGCCATCAATATCACGAGCAACAGAGTAGAAGTAACATGTTTAAGAGGAAGTTAGTTGGTTGGCTGTAACATAATATGCCACAGGCACTAGGATGTGGATCTCCAATGATGAGCAGCAGAAGAAACAGCAAGACTTAACTACCATCAGATATTTATTTTGCTGCAATCATGTGAAAACCTGCAAACAAGAAATAGAGATCCCTTTGAGTCCAAATCCCAGATTTTATTATCTCACTGCACAGATGCTGCAACCAATACAGAAGTCTGTCCACAAAGGTCTATTCACGGGCTGGAGAAAAAGTTTGCGAGTGCCCTCTAACTTTTCAATGAGCCAGACAAAAACCCCAGATTCAGGAGCTCCCAAGCTTTTTTCTCCACTCTCTGGTTCTCCTTCTGATCGGAAA
Source organism: Oxyura jamaicensis (assembly GCF_011077185.1). Taxonomy (NCBI): domain Eukaryota; kingdom Metazoa; phylum Chordata; class Aves; order Anseriformes; family Anatidae; genus Oxyura; species Oxyura jamaicensis. Next base: position 97,203,142 of record NC_048894.1, on the reverse strand, counting down.
AGTGTGGCATTTGCCTGCTTTTAGTGTATTACTACCCACCTCTTGAATTCAAATCATGAAATACCAGATTAAGGTGGGTAGTTAAGATGTAGTTGTATATCTGCTATGCCTAAAACTGTGTGCTGCAGCCTGTATTTCTGAAATAGCATAAATTAAAAACCAGTAACAGTTCTGTGATTACATCTGAAGAGGCAATAGTTTACAAAACTGTAAGTCATAATAAAGATGTACAATTCTGGGGAAAATTATTTTGAGGATGGGAACTCCTCCAAAACCTTCCTACTATTTCTTTCATTGCTGATAGGCCATTTTTCTTGCCTGTAGAATTTTATGCCAAATTGGCCACTTTTCTAATTTACCCATAAATCATACAAAATTCATGACTCCTTTTTCCACATTTGGATCCACAAATCAACTGAGTGAATTCTTGTGCCTGAGAGCAAGAGGCTGAAACAAACACCCAGGATTATTAACCAAAAAATGATTAGCATCAGATTGTCCTCACTTTTAACAGAAACTGCAGAAGACTTCAACTTTGTTGTTTCCATTTGGTTGGAAAGGCAGAAGTGAGTTATGGAAGTCAGTCTGCTACAGACTTTGAGAGGCATTTGCCCTTTTCCTCTGTTAAACTCCAAAGCTAATAAACCCGGAGCATTCAGTAACAAGTGAGGCACTCATGTCAACAAAGGCCTTACTTAGAGGCTGCTAGGTTTTTAGAAACTTCTGTGGTGAGGATTTGAAGATATTTTAGTAATACGTGGCATACTCAGGATTTCAACATGCACTTTTGCTTCTCTGTTTCTTACAGTGTAATCCCCTTTGCTTTTTCCCTCAGTGTTTTCAAACAAGCACAGAAAAGGCTGAGTGTTAAACTACAATATACAGTTGTCCATTAAGTACACAAATTCTGTTCAACCAAGAACAAACTTTTAAGTCGACAGAAAGCACTATTTGGATTTCCATTTCATCCCAGAGACCCTGCTGAACACCAGTGTGGCAGGGAATACAGCTGTATCAGGCCAACAAAAGGCTCCTGATGTAGCAAGACCTCCTCCCCCTCCTCCCCGAGGAAGCTGACGGGGATGGCTTTTGCTGTCGTAATTGTTTGCAGAATAACCAAACCTGTTCTGAAGCAGTTCCCCGCGTGGGTGCCTTCTTTGGGAAAAAGAAGCACTTTTGTTCCAGAACACCTATCTCACTTCCCAGGGAGAGGAACAAGGCATTTGGAAAATATTTCTTCATTTTGAATGTTGTTCCTGTGGAGTGATGCCTCATTTTCTTTCCTTCTATTTACACTTTCTTTTGCTCCTCTGACACAAGTAGTGAACTACTCACCCAAATAAAGCAGTTAACACATACACCAGCAACTCTTGGATTCCTTCTGCTGCACAAAGGTTTCCTGAGTAGTGGTTTTATTGCAGAGGATCCCATTGATATCAATGGTGCAAGCATCCTGTTCACTCCTAGGAGCTTCATATAGTGAAAGGATTATGTTTAATAAAGTCAAAGGCAGTAGATAGATCTGCTCTTCACAACACCAGTACAACAAGGTTCTTGTAATACAGGCCATACCACCAGCCATACTTTTATTACTCTGCAGTAGGTTGCCATGTGATATCCCAGATATTTCCCCGAGACATTAGAACATTTCATGCCAAACCCCTCTTACATCTAAGGAGTCCAGGATCCTATCTATTTTGATGGGACTTGGTGTAATAAAAATAATATGTTGAAAAATAAGTGTGGTAGCAACACTGCCAAAAGTGCTCACAGAGCGATGCTGACAGTACCGCCTAAGCCAATGTTTTGTCTCTCAAGAGAAGAAGGATGCATATGAATGTGTACTGGCAACTCCATTTGGTTTGCCTGCATAGAAACTAAAGCTAAACTTGTTCTTTGTTTGTTTGTTTGTTTTACAGAATTAAAGAAAGCTGGGTACACCATTTGGTGTTTAACTCCTGGAAGGCTTCCCTAGGTAGAATTTACCTAATCCATGCATCTTTCCTCTTGCAGTCCATAGGAGAGGTGACATGAAGGGAAAGAAGGGGTGAAGGGGCTGTGAAGGGAGGGGAGAAGCCCTCTGGCTGTGCTCTCTGCCATGTAGCCCAAACCTATGTGACTGTCCTGACGTGAGGTCTGTGTGAGGTCAGTGGCTGGAAGCTGGGTGCAGAGCATGATGTGAGTAGATGACAATATGCCCGAGTGCTGCCTAAGAGCTGGAGGTAGCTGGGGCATCCAGGCAGTGTGGAGTTGTTTGGGGACCCCAAAAAAGCTGCCTGTTTTTGCAGACCCCTGCCTGCAGTGTCACTCTACAACGGCTCCTGAAACCCGCTCTGCTCTCACCTCTGCCTCATGGAGGAGGCAACACAGCAGAGCACAAGCAGCATCTCGACATGCTCCTAACCTTAGTGTGTCCCCATCCACTTGAAAGAAAGGGAGCATGAGTGCTTCTGCAAAGAGCATGTAACCCTACTGGCTTTCCTCTCAAAAGTTTTCTACTCTGAGTCCACAACGCTCCACCCTAGGGCAGGCATAGTAGACAGAATCTTGTTTTAAAAAAAAAAAAAAAAAAAAAAAAAAAAAAAGTGCCAGTGAATGGGATATTTGCATGAATGACCTCATTTTTCACTTGCTCCCTTCACATTTTTTAAAAGGAAGTATTTGTTTGGTCATTAGCCAAGTATTTTCCCCTTAACTACCAAATGTGTTTAGCCCATATTAAGGATAAGATTCTCTCCAAAGGTCACTGGTGACTTCCAGACCCTGTAAGATTTGTCTGCAAGAGACTGAAACCAACATTCTCATTTAATAATCTCCCACCATATTAAAAAAAAAAAAAAAAAAAAAGTGGTTTTCCAGTTTTTCGTGACTTCCACATGCAAAGTGGAAAATATCCAAAAAAGGCATTGGTTCATCTAATGCCATTTATTTAGCACACATAAAATCCTGCTGTGCTTCTGCCGCTGTATCAAAAGCAAGCGGATGTGTCACCAGTTTATATAACCTAAAGTTTCGGCTTATCTGGACTCGCATAAGTGCATTCAGCAGCTTTCTCAGATGTGTAGAAAATTCTCAGATGTGTAGATGTGTAGGAAATTCTGTGAGTTTTACACTTCAACTTAATCAGAGATATGAATTGAAGAAAGCAGCCATCAAAGCTGTTGCAGAGTCCTCCACTCCCTGACCTTTGGGCCCATAAACCCATGAATGAATTACATTCATCCACACACTAGTACAGTTTTTTTCATCAGCAATGCAAACCATGGTTAGAACTCGGTCTGTTCATCTACATTGAATTTCACGTGAGCTGTGCACTAATGGATGCTCAGACTTTACCGATGCAAGACTTTTTCCCTTTTTCACACTGTACAGCTTGGGTCCAGCTGAATCCAATGCCAAGCAGATGAATAAGGAGAGCCCTTTCCCCAGGCACTGTATGGATTGTGCCACAGCTCTATCCCATAGGTCCCAGTGTAGACTCAGGTTCTCTCATTTGTACCCAAAACGCCGCCCAGGAAATTATTGCCATGTGATACCACTTGGTCATAGCTGGAGGAGATGGGAGAGAGACAGCTACAGGGATGAAGGAGGAGCGCAGAGATTTAGCAAGGGGCTGGGCTTCAAGAATGGCACATCTGCCCTCTGCTAGCCAGGCACTGTGCTGAGCCTGGCTCTGGTTGAAGCTGTATATGCTGGGATTTTCTCACCTTTGGAGTGATGTAGAATAAGCCAGTTTTTCTCTTAGTGCCTCACTTTTTGTAGCTGTAAAATGGGCCGGTGCCTTTAGACAGCTATGCTCACTGCTGGCATTTGTTACATGGCATACTCAGAGGCTTTTACTGATCCAGCCCAAGCAAACAGTGACACGCTTCGTGCACTGCTCCTGTGCTTGGTATCATGCTTTAGTGTTTTTACCTGACATTGTGTATAGCAAGGATAATATCCATGCAGCAGTGTCGACTGCAGCATTTTTGCACCTGCCTTGAGTTGGCTGTGCAATCAGAGAGAGGTAGTCACACAGCTAAAGGAGGAGAAATACCCTTTGAATGGAACAAAGGTCTATCCCAAAGACATGCCAGTGGCGATCCAGTATGGGTTAGTCCAGTTTCCATTAGTATGCCAAGGTGGTAAATCAGGAAAGTGCAAGTCGGGAAGTGCCTACTTAGCTAATGACCTCTGAGATAAGAACAGCCCTCTCAATACAAACTGAATAGGAACCAAAAGATTTAATGGATAGCATGGGGCTTTTTCAGTAAAGTTTTGTTTCTGTTCAGATTATGGACGGAATAAACTGCCTGAAAGTAAATAAAAAGTATAAATATATATTCCTCGGTGCTGATTGATACAATTTAATTTTGTGAAGAAAAAAAAAAAAAAGTAATACCCGGACACACCTGTGTGTCGAGCTTCACCCTGATGCAATTTGATACAGGTGAGATATTAAACCCCGAAGACTAAGTTAACAATGGAAACAGGGACAGACTGCTAATGGCGGCGGGTGAGTGGCTGCCGTTGGAGTAGCAAGTTGCACGTTTTTCACAGCATAGTGGGACGGCTGTCAAACCGTGAACCTGCCTGCTGGCTGGCCGCAAAACCTGCGGTGTGTTTAACCAGCACGGCTCTCAAAGTGGCCTCGTGTTTGACAGTTAGTTCTGCGTGGAATTAGGGCACTAAAACCAACTGGAATATTTTTAATATCAGGAGTATTTCTCTGGTTTCTTCATTGTCTTTGTAATTTAAATATCCTGTTGTGTAAGTATAAAGACAGGAAGTGAGCTATACAAAACCTTACAATAACAGTATTAGGTTTCAGATAAGCTGATGTGCTTAGTGTTTTTGGGTATTTTTTTACCTGGGGTAATGTAAGTTTTGCAAATGCTAGGAAAGATTATGTTTGCTCTTAGGAAAACATTTAAAAATCTTGCAAAATAAGCTTTGCCTGTGATGCACAAAAAAAATACCCTCCTGATAACAATAAATGACTTGCCCTTTAACAACAGGCTTTAATTATTTAGCGTTGTGCTTTATTTGTGTTCCTGCCGTGAAACCAAAACCTCTCCGGCAGGCAGACTCGGCTGGTGGGGTAGGTGCCTACCTATACACTCTCTCATTGTTTTCCCTCCAGCTCAGGGCTGGTTTTAGGCAAATCCAAACCTTTGCTAGCACAGATATTGCACTTTGAGCATGCCACAGTGAGCCTTCCTGCTGGCACCACTGCTGGATTGTGTCGTCTTCTCTTGGGGTGATCACACTTGGCTCTCTGCAAAAAAGAACAACTTTGTGGGTTATAAACACAAGATTATTTTTATATACCTGGATTTAGGGGCCTAAAGAAGAATGATGTGTTAACAGGAATATTTATAATTACTCCAACAAATGAAATCACTTTTGCAATCATTTAACAAAAGTAGGACATAATTTCTGAACGTGTTGTCCTTTAATAAGATTATAATTTCAACCATCCCTTTCTCACTGAAGTCAGTGTTCGCGTTGTTGCCGAGGGGCTCAGTAGCAGCCAGTTTGTGTGCTTGCATAGCTGATCCCCAATTACACACAGCAGCTATCAACGGGCGATAATCTTCAATGGGGCAAAACTTTTGATGCTCAAGTGTATTTACACAAGCACTTTCACACCCACATAGCAGATACACATTCATTATCACATGCACAACATTACGTGTAAAGAGAGTTTTGCATTTGTGTACATGCACAGTGCCAAAAGGCAAAATTGCCTGACACTTTGCCTTTGTAAGCCTCTCTTTGCAGACAGCTGAATTTTATTAAGAGTTTAGCCATTCTGCTGTGATTTGCATGCAGGGTGTCTGATTTGTGCTAAAATTTTAATTAATTTTTCAGCCAAATATATTTAGCTGTTTCTGTGACCAAGGCTAACAGAAACCAGGATGTTTTGCACATCTTTAAACATTCAGGATCTTCTCTTGGAATTGTTCGAGCAGCACCACAATTTGAAGCCAGAGCCTGAAAAATCTGAAGAGGCTCCCCATGCAAGGGCTTTGCCTTTTGCTATTCTCGCTATACATTTGGCTGTGTTATAAGCCTGTGAAAAATCACAGTTTGCACATGCTCCATCACTACTTGTTCAATTTTAGTTGCTAAATTCTGAGAAGATTCTGCTGTAGCCGAGGATGCTCAGGTTTCTCACAGCTGGTAGCGCTGACTGCACCACATATGCTGCGTCCTCAGTTACAGTGTCCTCACTATTGCATGCTAGAATATATTATTCTAGTATGGATTACAGGGGCACAGCCAAAATTTCACTATAGTGAGAACTCACAGCCGTAAGGTTGGGGTGAGTTCCAACAGCAACTGCTAAGAGGGAGGTAGATTAATTTTGTGTTCTTGAAGAATTCAGATATTACAGAACTGGCCACCATGGAAAATCTCAAGAAGAGTTTAAATTTTTTTTTTTTTTTTTTTTTTTGACGTGTCTGAATAGCATACAGCAAACAAGGCATGGGATAACAAACTGAAATGGGAAAGTAACAAAATATTGAATTGCTGCTAGTTCCTGAAACTTAAGTGCTGCTTTGTCTTAAAGTTAGTACATGGCTGTGCAATTAAAGATGAGAGCACACAATATAAGGGGCTGAGTGAACAGACATCCTCAGTAGTGCCATTTTATCTAGTGTTTTGTCTACAGGACTAAAGAGCACTGTAACGAACACGGTTGCTATAAAGCGTGCTGTGTGTTTATTCTTTCACGCAGGCACAATTGTGGAAATGCACGTGCCTATGGACAGCTTGCCTCCAGTCCAGAATAATCAAATATTGATGGGCCATGCAGTGGTTAGTAGTTAATTGCATTTGATATTATGAAAATGTCAGGAATAACTAATTCAAAGTTATCAGAGCAAATCATTTACTAGACATTATGGTCTACCCATGGTGTGGAGGTTTCTGCTATCCCACATGGAATATTAAAATCTGGGATAATTGGTGAAGTACCAAGTGGGGCTTTATGTAGTTGCCATTCATGTCTCAGCTAGCTCTAAGGAGAACAAGAGGGGTGGACTTTCTACTGTGAACTTCTCTTTACCTTCACCTGTTCCAGCTGTAGGAAGGATGAGTTCCACTTACAGCTATGGAAACGAACCATGATTTCAGTTTTATGAGGTCATATTTCAGTAGCCTGCTTTGAATAATAAACAACGATTAACTTTCAGGGCACAGAGAAAAACATATAATTTTTAAAGCACATCTTATTTCAAGGACTCTAGGATATAAACCGTTTAAGAGAAAGGAATTAAGGAAACAAATGTGGGATAACAGTTAAAAATTGTTCCTGATACAGTGAGGTTGTCAATCTCTCCACACTTGTCATTACATTTATTGAGCCTGATTCCCCAACTTCATTTGAGATCCTTTGAGGATAAACAGCGGTAAAATAATGGGGAAACATGTTCTTTCTCTAAAATTTATTTTTGGGGGGCCAGTCCAGCATGGTGCTTTAAAGCCCTACAAGAACAGCACGTGATTTCCTTTTGGCTTGCTCAATGGTGCAGTATGGTGCTGCTTGTGCAGCCTTGCTTCTTGACAGCCCATTTAAGCAGATTTTAGTGTTAACTTAAACTTATTAACAAGCTTAAGTACAGCATCGCATTTTATTTGGTTTTGCAAATGTCTGGAACTTTTCATGTGGAATTAGCAGAACTCAGTCTTAAAGCCTAATGAACTCAGATAAAACTCAGCAGGATATCCTGCTAGGAACTAATTTTTTTGTACAAAGACAGCTCTTTGGTCCTCTTTTTTTTTTTTTTTTTTTTTTTTTTCAGTGCATTCATTGGCTTGTCTCAGAGGCTGGTGAACTATCAGCTCTCTTATTGATCTACTCTGGAGTCACTTGAAAACATAATTTTGAAAGCACCATTTCAGCACCCCTCCTTGCTTGATCTCTTTGCTGTGGTGAACTGTGGCACAATTTTCCAAGAACTAGGCTGAAAATCAATGCGTTTTTTATGGTTAATAATACATAAATATATTTTTAAATCTTTACATCTGCCTAGTTGTATTTGAGATGCCTCTCTGTATGTTACATCTTCTGCTTTATTTAAACCTGTCCTAAGATTCACATCCCTCCACTCTAATTTAGCTACAAATTGATTCTTAAAGTATCACATTTAATAGCCTTTGGGGTTTGATGCACAAACTATTCTGACGTCTATTCATAGACCCTTATAATGGGACCCACTCCAGTTTATCCCTTGAACTGTCAGGCTCTCTGGGAAATAATGGCTCCTGACAGTTGTAGAGTTAAAATATAGGATTAATGATCAGCTTTTAATGTGCAAATGGGGTATTCAGCTTTCCTCTTACCCATCTTATTTAATGCAAATTCACTGTTGAAACAGGTAGCTTGAGTTGCTTCTCTAACTAAACATAGATTAATCTATCAGGGTAAATTCCTGAATCAAAATAGAAATTCGGCTACACACCACAGCGTAAATACCACACACTACATTTGTGTTGACTTACAACCGAGTATTTTTTGCCCTGCCAAACTCATCATCTATTTTTAAGGTTTCAAAACCTCACTTTCACACAAAAATAAAAATAGCTGTGCATTGCAGCAAGCAATTGAACCAGCAGGAAGGAGTCTGCCCTTCTCTATTAAATACAGCTGTAGAAAGCCCCATGGACTTTGATTTAATTGTTTCCAATAGGCCAAAACAATCTGCTACCTGCATTTAGCAAAAAGTAAAACAAAAAAAAAAAAAAAAAAAAAAAAAAAAAGTGATTTCTACAGTGAAGCATGTTTTCACCTGTTTTCATTACGAGATTAATAATATGTTCGCGATACTGGGTCTTAGGAATTGTATGGTAATTTTCAATTGTGGCATCAAAAAGCTATATATACAAAATTAGACTATTTGTTTAAAAATGTTATGTATTAATTGAATTGGAAAATACTTTGGTATATGGTATATTAGGAAGCACTTGTCCATTATGTTCTGCAGTGACAGGCAGTGTTATATCTGAGGAGTGGACCACTGAGAGGAGACATTGGATTAGAGTGAGATTTAGCAAACCTTGCACCTTTCTTGGAGTATCTACAAGAAAAATGATTTGGCTGAAAGTTAAATACAAGTCAAAACATATAAAAATAAAATAAACACTAAGTCATACTGGAAAATCTTTCATTTTTTAAGCCAGTCACACACCTGTCCATATGCCTCTCATAACCACTGGCTTTCCCAAGCACATGAAACAGTTCTTCAAAACATGAGACTTAATCCTTGCAGTACTTGAGTGCCTTAAGCTGCCAATAAAGCAAAGAGTGAAGCCTGTTGTCTGCAATAATTCCTCTGAAAGTGGTAACATCCAAGCAGCAGGCACATGGGAGTACCCTGAGAAGTGATGGATGAGTAAGAAGAGCAGAAGCACGCAGCACCTCACAAACGTGTGGCTTTGCATGCCCTGTTACTCTAGTTTATATCTTTAAGTACATGCTTTAACACACAAACAGGGAAGAATACACTCACATTATTTGGTAAATCTGGTTCAAACAGCTTCTAAATGCCCCCAGGGATTTCTTTTGTTGTTTTGCTAACAGTGTCAATTTACTCCGTTACCACTTGTTTCTAAGAAAGCAAAGCAATATATCATTAATAACATAAGCTACATTTAAAATAACCTAACAGACATTGTTTATAACATACTTTGCTATTCTGTGCTTCATTTTCCACTGCCTTCTACCTTGTATTCACAGCTGCGCAAAGCAAGTCAAAACAGCAGTGCAAATTAGGGACAGTTTAGCTGAGAACGTGTGGTTGCAGACATGCTGATTAATATATATTTAATAGCCATAGCAGCCAGCAGGTCTCTAAATTGAGTGAAGCTGTGATCTGGCTCTCTGTGGACCACAGGATGCTCGAGCTGCCCTCTGCACTGTCCCTCACTGGCAACTTGTTCTGCTGTGTCCCTCCTGCTGTACTATCCCGGCAGTGTGGTAGGATGGAAGGGGTACAAAACCGCTGGGAGAAGCCAGAAAAGAAAAAATAGAAAAATAAATAGGAAATATAAGAATTAATGGCTGTTTTCCCAGGGATTCAGTTCTCTCTCCCAGTTCACATGTGGCTGGGCAAGCAATGCCAGGGACAACATGAAGTAGTGGCAAGGAAGTGGGAGAGGAGGCTGCTAGCAGCATTGATAAGTTGCTCATCAAATCGCTTCAGGAAAATGGGAATATTGCAAATAGTGCCAAGGAACGTGCCTTCCACAAGAGGTAGTGAGGAAACGATGGAGATACAGCTCCTGCTCCTGCCTCTTCCTGTCCTGCTGCTACCATACACTCCAGGCTTCCTGGGACAAAGCAGGAGTGCTATTTCCCCAGCATAAGGTATTTTTCGTGATGCAGCACACATGCAGCAAGGTGTAGTCCTCGGACCTGGAGCTTTAGTTTTTAATATCCCAGGGTTTTGGGTTTGTGCTGGCTCTAGAAGGCCTTCAGCTTGCAAAATGGTTGTGGCACTTGGTTGAAGTTAAGCTCACAGGTTTTAAATTATTTGACTGTTTCTTTGTGTTTTGAGATAATTTCTATGGAGATACATTTTTAGATAGATATTTATTCTATTATTCTATGATTCTGTGATTCTTTAGACTTTCTGCAAAACCTTTGTAGAGCACACAACTATATAATTTTAGTGGAAAATTAGATTTTGTGTTTATCAAGTTTCATTGAGAAAACTTTAAGTCACTTGTGGTTGATCTGATTTCTCTGCCACAACCAGTAAACTTTAATATTTCCTTTCCAATTCGCTTGCTCAGAATTCACAAACAGAGGCCTCCAAAAGTACAGCTCACAACCAGGCAGAAAAATTTTCACTAACTCAGTGGGCAGAGCTGAACACAGTTTGGGATTCAAATAATAAGGGGGAAAATTATTGAAAACTAGGCACTGAGATGCCAGAGGTGCAATTTAGGGAAGGGGAGGCTGCAAGGAAGGGGACCTGGGAGCACCCCAGAAATCAGCCAGGAATCACAGCCTCCTCCCACCCACCCTCAACACATCCATGCACTGAACTTTGAAAGAGGCACTGGTGGATCGGAGTGTCCTGGCTTTTATGGCTAGTATTTGTGGAAAAAAGGGACAGGCCTGTGACAGGAGAATGGTTCCAGCCCATGGGTTTGAAGGTCCATCTGTCCCCCTGTTTTCCCCAGAGGTTGCTGCTGAACCACAGTGCACAATGTTTTTTTTTTTTTTCTTTCCTTTTTTATTTATTATTATTATTATTTTTTTTCCAGCTAGTAGCCTAAAATGAAGTCAGGATTGGAAACTCTCAGAAAACTGGAGTCTGAGCTCCTGGGGTTAAGGGAGAACCCCCAGCTCAGCCCCCCACAACTCCCTGCTGCCTCACACCTGGTGGCTGGGCCTGCATGGCTGACGTGAGGCCTACTAAGCCCCAGTCTTGGCCTGTGGCCCTTCATTCACCTTTCTGTTTTGTTTTGGTTGTTTCTTTGCTTGCTTGCTTGTTTCTTTGCCTTTGCTTTTCTTTATTTATATTTTCTGACCTTGCATAACTTTCCAATGGCCATGCAAAATCTTTTGGACAGTTTCCATCTGGGGCAGAAATCCTTCCTGACAGGTTCAGCAAATAGATTCACTTCAAATTCTTTAAAATCGGGGTTTAAAATGGCTTGGGCACTAGTTGCAGCATGGCCAGGATGACAGCACAGCAGAGTGTGTGCAAGAGGGTGCTGTTTCTGTTTCCCTGCATTTTTACAGCTGGTTTATATGCTGTTTGGATGTAAATATGGGGTCAGAATCAATCCCAGCCAGCACTGGTGACATTTCTTCTGCTGATATAAACCCTGAATGGGGACCCAAGGTGGAAAATCGGCCATAAACAATAGCATAAAGAAAAACAAATCTAATAAAAGTGAGAAGGACAGCTGACAGGGCAACTGGATGGTTTGGTTGCAGGGATGCAAGTGCAGTCCTGTGGAGCTGAATGGATGGTTTTGTATTCCCATATTTACTAAAAAGCCACCCTATTAACACCAGCAACCTGCAGGGAAACTGGGAAAAAAACAAACACACACACCCTTCTGGGGTTTCCTTCTCCTCCCCATCCCCCTGCCTTGTTATTTTTAAAAGAGGAGCAAAGGGGCAAAAGAGCAATCCTTGCCATTGCCAGCCAGTAAATCTGGTGAAACAATGGGACAAATAGTTAAGAAGGGAGAAAAGGGAGACAGAAAATAATGGGGTCATGAGCAGTTGAAAGGTTTGGCCAAATCCGACCTTTGTTTTAATGTAGTTTTAAACCAGCAGAATTATATCTGGCAAAAATTCATCTGCCTAGCTTTTTGGATTTTTTTTTTTTTTTTAAATTTAAGAAATAATGCCAAAGAAACTCAGTTCATCTGGTGGAACCAAAAAATGTATTGGGAAAAAGTATGTTTTATTCTTCCTTGTAACAGCTGTTAAACTTCAGTGTGTAAAATCATATATGGGATTAAAAAAAAAAAAAAAAAAAAAAAGTCTTAAAATTCTTGTATCTCTCTCATTTAAACTGGGAAAGAGTTCATAATAAAGTCCCAGTCACTTCCTCAAAATCATCCAACATCTTTGTCCCCAAGCAAGAGGAAAGCAGGCAAGCAGGCTTGACATTGATATTCCTGGCTGAACAACATTGTGTAGTTTTCCTCTCACTTGCACTCCCCCCACTTTATAAATCAGCACATTTGCCAGATTAATTTATACTGCATGTGTGTGCATGTGTATTTATAAAAGAAAGGGTTACAAATCTCCCCTCCCCCTTTAAAAAGAAAAAAAAAAAAAAAAAAAAAAAAGCCTCTTTTACATTAGGTTTTAAAATCAGCCAGAACTAAACATTGTACTTCAGGAGCTGTTCCTCTTGCTGTGTAGCACCCTTGCAAGATACCTCGGGTGCAGTTTCCAGGCAGTTTAAGTGATTAAACAAGCTACAGCCCTATCCCTTTGCTGGGCCTTGCCCCATATTGATGATGCACAGGAGTGCATTAGCGCTGCTGCTGCTTATCTGACTCCTTCCTGAGCCAATTTAAACAACTCACAATTTTTTGCTGGGTTACTTTTCAGCTGGTTTGAGACTTGAAAGTGAGTCACGGGGAGGTCAGGGGAGCACCAGGGCCAGCAAGAGGGCAGAGTCTGGAAACGCATCACCATGTCCAAGGTGAGGATGGTAGCATGCACTGGAACAGTGTTTTTTTTTTTTTTTTTTTTTTTTGCACCATCCAGCTTCAGTTTCTCCCTCTCCATATTTATTTTGAACAAAAATTGACCAGGAATTGATCCAAATGTAGACTGCCCAGCCAGATCTGCTGCTCAGTGCAGCTCAGTGGGCAGCTGTGCCAGCATAGCAGAAGCTTTTGAAGAGCAGAAGCAAGAGTGGGCATCCAGGGACAAAGATGCACTGCTCCCTAAAAAATACATTGCTTAGACTGGGACTGTTTCATGAGGAAACAGCGTCTCTGGTCAGGAATTTTCTGAAGAAAAAGGCCAGTATTGAATAAATAAATAAATAAGTTCTTAAATCCAATCTGTTTTGTTACAGACACATCTGTTAATGAACTTCTAACCAAAGGGACAGGTTTCAGTTCAGTCTGCTTCCTCTCCCACCATTCAGTGCTTAGTGTCCTCAGCAGACAGTAATTATCAATCCTAAAGCCAACAAGAATGATGTCATTTTTAGTTCATCGAATACCAGGTATCCCAAGGGTGTCCTTCACCAGAAATGTTGCAGTTCTGAAACCCGTTTTGAATTTTGGCTTTGGTGGGAGGGTGGTAACTTTGGGACTAAAAGCATTTGAAAACTCAAAATGCATCATGGAATAATGACTTTCTGACAGACTCTGCAATAGGCTACCAACATGAGTAATAGTTGACATTTCAGACTCTGGGTGACCTCTGGATATTTTCTAGCTTTTTTTTTTTTTTTTTTTTTTTTTTTAAATTTCTAAACAATAAGTTTCTGAATAACTGTGAGATACAGCAACGTAAACTATGCTGAATACATTGGATTACCTATATGCTGGATGCAGTCATTTTAACCACACCATCTTGCAAATAAAGGTTGATTTTACATGTGAATACTATAAACATGTAACCTATTGTGCAATCTTGTTTTAAAGTCAGATGGCAAAATAGATGAGATCACAATATGATGCAGAGATCACATGGTAATTCCTGCATAGTCTTACTGGATTTATTCTGAGGAGTTATTGAGGCTTTCTGCAGAGATTGTATAATAGCTGCAGTGGAAATAGGCAAGCTTTTCTAATAATACTGTTGAACAAATCAGGACTTTCCAATATACAACCAAAGCCTGATTACACTCATTGAAATACTAATGTCAATATTTATTAACTAATATTAAAATTACTGTCATCTCATTTTTGCAGTTAGGCAGAAAATCATTATGTATCCCTTTTCAAAAACCATTGACTTTTCCTTAGCACAGAAAACTCTATTATCAGTCTTTATAAAATATTTATGGCTTTCCCTGACATTCTCATAATATCCCTAGGAGAACAATCAGCATTCCTTTCGCTGAAAATAAGACAAACCTTTTCTCCCTTAAAAAAATAATTAATGAATTAAATATGAATGATACTCAAGCCAGAAAAGTATAAAAGCTACTGCCCATTCATCTGCCATGCCAATGGGTGATGTGGGTCATTTCCTTTTCTTTTAGGAACAATCACAGGAATCTGGTTTAACTGCTTTATTATTATTATTAGGAAAAAATTGCTCCTTCGAGAAGCTGCCTTGAAGTGTCACTGAGGGGCAAATTATTATTCATTTCACACCTGATAACATGGAGAGTGTTACCAGGCTAAATGGAGGGAGCTGCTCACTGATTCTGTGAGGGCTTGTTCTGCGCCCTTGATTGTTTGTGCCACCATTTCCCCATGAACAGCAAGCCTCTTTGCCAATGTCTGGGGCAGGGCTGTTTTCAGAAGTGCTGCATCACCTGTATTTTCATTAGAAGCTGCCAGAACTCTATACCGTCTCACATTTTCATGTTACTGCAGTATTATTTGATGCTGTTTTCCTCTGCTGTACCTGATTTACAAACCCTGATGTGTCAGCTTGCATCTTACTGTTTACATTTTCACCTGTAACCACTTTGTAAGGGGAAAAGATAAAAAGGGGAAAACCCCGATATCCCTGCAGGATCCATAACAACAATGCCAGCTGTTTAGTTCGCAATTTCTGCCTTTGTTCAAACTTTTAGCACGCAGTTGGCTTGTTGCACCTCTCTCTGTACTTAGCTGCATCGCCATGGCAATAGGAAAAAAAAAAAGATGCAGATTTGGAGAGAAAGGAAGAAAAAAGATAAAACACCACTGTCATGTCAAGGTTCGATGAGGTCGGAATTGGCTAATTTATCTGTGAAGTTAAGAGACATTCAGTTTGAAAGATCAGAGAGGTTAAGAGAAGTCTTAAGTGGAAAAATTCCAATTCATAAACATACAAAGGTGTCCAGCGTGAGGACCTGGATTTCCCTAAATTGGGTCAAATAAGTCAGCCTTCACTCAGATAGTACACCCAATAAAAATCCTCAACAAAGGAGGATTGGGCTAGCACTTTTTAAAGAGACATAGTAGAGAAACTAAGATTCAGCTTCTGTCTTTATCAAATAATTTAATAATATATATTTATATACATATAAATGATATATATGATAATCATATAAAGAAATAGCCTAATTTCTATTTACAAACACATATGATACTATTTATATAACATAGTAAAATATATATATATATTTTTCCCCCAATTTCTGACTATTTCTGTCTTCTGCCTTTGAATTCTTTTGGTTCAAGTATTTGCAATTCCAAAATCCCGGTGTGGTGCTATTTCAACTCAAGCATCTGGAGAGATCAGCCGACATGGACAGAACAGTACAAGAGTTTCACCAGAGAGTTCAAAGGCTAATCTTGCAATCATTTACTCATGTGAATATCTTTAAGCTCAATAGCATTACTCTAGTGACAATGTTACTCTGACAGAAATTGAATCTTTCAAATGCTTGCACAGTTGAATTATTTTATAGTATCTGAGTAGTCTTCTGTGAAGCTACTGCCTTGTGCCAAGCTAGCCATGTGCAGATGCATTTCTGAGGAGAAGAGGGTTCCCCGGATAGTGATCCTGGGTGTTTATGAGAGTAAGCAATATTGACCAGTGTGTGAATAAAGCATTGTGCATCTGATGAGGCTATTAGTAACGCATAAAAAATCAGCAAGCAATATCGATGAAATGTAAATCTAAATTTTAAAGAACATGTAGATTTTATTTTCAGCGAGGATTTTTAACATGAAAATGTATCTTTAAAAATTCACTGCAGCAAGATCAGTAAATATAAATAAAACATGTGAAGAATATTAATCTTAGTAAAATTGAAGAAGCAAGCTGTCAATGACTGTCAGACACAATATGAACTGACAGTTGCATGGCTTACAGTCTGACACCGGGATCGTTACCTGTCTGTTTCTCTATCAAAATACCTACAGGGAATAAGAGTTTGCAGATTGCAGGCATGGGTGGCAGTGGGGAGAGGGGAAGAGTGGTGAAAATGGAAGCCTAATGGCAGCTGTGAAACATATGTATGCAACATATTCATTAGGATTAATCATCAGTCTTCAGGAATGGCTTACGTCATTCATTATTGTCATTACTGGAGAAGAGCTTTAAAATAGCATCCTTATCTTGCAGATACCACTCTCCCCCCTCAATCAAATGGGAAACAAACAAACAAACAAAAAATCAAAAAAAAAAAACAAAACACAGACCCATCCCTCTTCTTCTTAACCAATGGCTGCCACATACACAAAACATGTAGATGAATGTTTAATTGGGTTCACACATTGATAAAACTTACAGGAAAGGGTCAGAGAGTATCTGCAGATGCTCATGCAAAAGGATGCTGCAGGCGTGATGCCGGTCTGGTCTCCCGGGGGTCAATCCTGGGAACAGCTGCCCAGTAGGCGTTGATTTAACATTGGGACTATACGGTGACAGGGTGGTCGGGGTCATAGAGAGCACAGAGTGTGTTTCCTCTGGGCTCCCAGGATGCTTAAACTTTGCATGAACATTTATGTGACTGGGAAAGAACTGCTGGGGACATTTCTGTTCTTGGCAGTCCCTTTCCATAGGTTTTACTACCAGCTTAACCCACACCTGTGAGTCCTTGCTATGAGTTAAGCACAGTGGGCTGAGATTAGTTGCACTAGAAAAGCTTGAATAAGTGTGATGCTCCCAGGGATCGGCAGAGAAGATGGGTCAGGATCATACCCAGACATGGAGTCAGTGAAATATCTTTTTGTACTTGTTTTGGACGATTAGGTGCACAAAACCACTGATCCGTTAGCATTTGCTATAACAACAATTGGCCAGCGGGGCTGGCACACGTGGAACCTGTATGATGCCACCACACTGAATTCTTGAAGGAATACCTGTTGACAAACAGCACTGCATGCCAGAAATGCTCCAGGGTTCATTTAACCCTTAAAGAACAACCATAACCAGGCTTGCAAGCAAATCGGGATCCTGTTATCTTAAGACTTTAGAACGCACACGAGAGAAAAGATAGGAAAATTCAGCTTTTGCCCCTTCAAATCTACAACTGCACCTTTACATGCTCTCGAGTGTGGTGTCCCACAGTCCCAGTGTTCCCATCTTCCCAGGCTGGCTGGCTTGGGAAAGCCACTGTGGGTCACAGGAACCTTGTCTGTGGGCTTTTCTAAAACTCCTGAGTGGCTTTCCGTGGATACATGCCAACTAAAACAATACACACTTGGGTGAACAACACAAACTTTTTCTATTAAATTTTGTTCTATGTTAAAATGTGTGTCTATTTCTCCCATGCCGAAAAGTCTTCATGACTCCATGTCATAAACATTCATGCAAGAAATGAGTACTAATACGTCTTTATGGAAGATTTTATGCACATATATACTGAAGAATTTTATTTTGAAATGTATTTCTTGCAAGGCTTCAGACAAGAAACATGACGAAGGTTGCATTCATCCACTCTAGGAACAGAAGTAATACCATGTGACAAATCACCATCAAAAATGCAGCTCTGGTGGCAAGTATATAATATCAGCTAGAGTGAAAAACAGCTCATAGGGAGAATCTTTGCAACATTTATCAAGAATTCTAATGACAAATGCATAAATATAATGCAATTTCCTTCTAGCTACAGCTTGTTAAAACTTGACTGAATCTCAGAATTTCAGCAGAACATTTCATTAAAATTTCAGCTGCCAAACAAAACTAAAGCACATTGTTAATGATAATTTACAAGGCAGAATTTCATGCTTTTCAACTAGTTTTACCAAGTTAACTACTAGAAGAAGAATGGCAGTAATGAAATGCATTCCAAAGGACTCCCTATGCTATACCTGTGAATGTGAAGAAAATGGACAGAGCAATAGGAAGAAGTCTCACTATCCTTATACAGCTTGTTTTTACTTTATTTTTTAAAAAAGTAGAAAACTTGATATGATAAGTCTTTCACACTGAGTAATTTCCATTAAAAAATCACTGAAAAGTAAAGAGGAAGAAATGTGTATATGCATTGTATTATATTTTCCAGGTATTTATATTTATTTAAAACTGAATAGCTATTTAATATTAATATGTTGTAGATGGTAAAGTAGTCATTTTCAGTCCTTCCGAGTAGAATTCCCATTACTAATTATTTATAGTTATTTCTTCAGCAATAGAAGCTACAATCTGCAGCTCCAATCTCTAATCTCTTTAAAGAAGGCACTTTTACAAAATGTAGAAGGACTCTTGTCCCTGGGAGCTACAGAGCTAACTGCAAATTTCAAAGTCAGGAAACAATATCGTCCGATTTCATATTTGCTCAGGATACACTAGAATCAACATTATGACTGTGTAACAAAGGTAATTTCCAAAGGCATACTAGCCCATGCTAGAGCCAGAAATAGCAGAAATTACAC
Source organism: Oxyura jamaicensis (assembly GCF_011077185.1). Classification (NCBI taxonomy): domain Eukaryota; kingdom Metazoa; phylum Chordata; class Aves; order Anseriformes; family Anatidae; genus Oxyura; species Oxyura jamaicensis. Next base: position 97,184,170 of record NC_048894.1, on the reverse strand, counting down.
AGTCCATTATGTAGACACCTTTTCATACCATGGATGAAGTGGATTTTGGTGTGGGTTTAGCAGGCAGGAAGTTAGTACCTATCATGATTCATAACATCATCACCCTGTCCTAGAGCAGATGTTAGAGTGTCTGGACTTCCTATTGTCTTCTGTGCAGGTGGAGTTCCAGCATGCTAAAACTGACAATATTCCCACTGCCATGTCGTTGCAGCATGCGCACCGAATTCCTAGGATATTAAAAAACGTATGCACTTAATTCCTATTTGTTTAACAAAATACCAAACCCCTGGGGACAAGAAAAGCAAAAGTTTCCCGAGGTTATGGCCATAATTTATATGGAGATTTCTTCCGCAGTGGCAGGGGCCTCAGGCAGTGACTATAGGCTTTCCTGTCTCCCTCCATCTCCTCCCTCTGGTGTCAGTCATGATGTACGCCATGAAAGTCTATCTCTTAATGCTAAGGATTTGACCTGGGGACTACAAACAGATCTTAGTCGGGGTCACAGAAAGGCAGAGCTAGGAAATGGAAGGCTTTTTTTTTCTTTTCTTTTCTTTTCTTTTTTTTTTTTCTGTTTTTCTTGCACATTCTTCAAGCAGCTATAGGAACAAGACTGTTTTCACTCTCTGTTGTGGTGTTTGGTTTGGATTTTGATATTAACCTAGAAGAGTTCAAATCTGAAATCCTAGTTAGCCATAATGATTCCTCTTCTTTAGCTATACTCTTTTCCCCATGCTTCAATAACCAAGTACAGTACTCCCTTGATGTTAAGAGGAGACTAGACTTTCAAAAGATCATGTGGGCAAAATACCTGTCCATCACTGCAATGGTGATGCCTTTCTAGGAAAGAAAGCCCATGGGAGATGTCCATCCTGAATGTCCTTCCCACCTTCCCAGGCATGGCACCATGGGCAGCAGGGAAGGGCACCTACCAGTACTTGCACGGTGCCCATCAATTCACTCCAGGAGCACAGAGCATCTCTGTAAACTGAAGGATAGGCTTTTGAAGGTGTCTTGGTGCCTAGGTCCTATTGTACCCAAGCGGCTTAAGCACTTTGTCCTTAAATCAAGTGTGTAGAGTAAGAAAGAGGTGATCAGGCAGGGAGCAAGCACCCTTAAGCACACGTTTTTGAGTGAAATATTTAAGCAGATGAAGACTTTACTTCCTTCTAAGAACCTGATCCACAAGGAAAAGACACCTGAATTTGATACCTTTGGATCAAGGCTTTATAACCTCTCTGTATAACCATGAAGAAGCACTCTCATTAAGACAGAAATCATCCCTTTTACCCAGCCAAAATATGCATTTGTACTAGGCTTATTACCTTCCTCCTAGACACAGCGAAGTTCAGTCTCTACTACTGACACGCAGCCCTCCAAGGTCTGCTTGATGCTATGGGCTGCCACTGGGTGCAGTGCACCACTTTTCCCCTAAAGCTGTAAGAGCCACAGCGCTCTGAATAAATTACTGTGGAGGTCTTGCTATCACAGCTGGACCCAGATGCTACAAGTTCAGTTCCTAAGCCACTGGTTGGACGTCCAAGTGACATTAGCCTAAGCCTCAGTACAGCTCACCTTACTGAATAAAAGTAACAGAAGACACAGATGCTCAGCAATTTTGTTCAGGGCCAAAAGATAGATTTCAGTGTCTAACCTAGGGTTAAAAATACACTGTGTAGTCTGAAAAAGCCTTTCTTAAAGTATGGCACGTTCTAAATGTATATGGTAAGTTAAAAATATACTTAGTTCATATTTCATACTTTTAAATTAAAGTCATTCATTCTAATGGTTCATCAGTAAAAGTAATATAGAGATAAGCACTGACTTCAGACCTGTCCAAAGTAATGAAAGCCAGCAGTGGATAGAATAAAAAAGGTGTTTCTTGGGTGTTCATGGATGCACAGGTTTGAATTCAGGATGGAAATTAACAGGAGGCTAAGAGATAATAAAATCACCAGAGACCTGCTTATGCCACTGTTATTTACATGAAGCCTGATCTTGACCTGTATACAATTAAAGCTTGAGAAGTAATGACATTCTCTCTCATCCAAGATTTCTGGAAATACTGAATATTAACTTACTCTTAATGCGTTCCTTAAATTAATAAACAAGCTGAACTGGCCCCTTCATAGGTAACACAGAAAATAAGGAAATCATCAGGTTCCTGGGAAATGAATGTTAGACATTATTTTACTCCACTAGGGCTGCATGCCCTATCCAAGAATAAAAACATTCTGTGTGGAACAAAGGAAGTTTGATAAAAACATACACACACACACACATTCCTCTCTGCTCCCTTATTTACACATTTTATATGTGAACCAATAAACCACACATTTTTCATCCATGCTATTCATATTGAGCAGGGAGTCATGACAGAACAGTGCAGGCTGGTAAAAGCTTTCAGTGACAAATTTAACCCATCTGGAGTGTTGAAGATCACCCGATTGTTTCAAGATATTTTTAGTGAGAAGGATAGTTAGTCTTTAAATTAAAAATTAAAAATTTCTGTCCTCTGCCAGTTGCTTTTACTACCTTGTCAAGAACTTCACATTTTTGCCTGTTAGTGATAATCGGATGGTTTGAGGCTTAAGTGTTTACTAGAAGACAAAATATGGTTTATTCTATGCCTGATAGCCAGTTTACATATTCATGTATACTTCTCCATCTTCATGATAGCTCTATAAACTTTATAATTTGCTGGATTAGGAAACTATCATCTGTTTTACACTGTAGCAAAACATAACATTCTTGTTTCACTCTGGAAAGAAATCTGTGGTCAGTCTGCATGAAAAACTGAATTTTTATATGCTAATAAGTTGCTATTGATCTTACCCACAAGAACAGTATCCTAAAATGAGGATCTGAGCCTAACTGCACAAATAACATGAACCAACAGGCATGTGTAAAACTATCCAAAAATGTACTCTGAAGTCTTTATTTATTATTCCACTCTTAAGTCACAATCCAGACCTTTAGTGATCCACAGAAAAAGGCCTGTGAACCTTTCCCTCTGGGCTGCCCATCACTGTTCTAAGTGGGACTTCAGTCACCATCAGTGTCTCACCTACGTGTCACCTGCTGAAGTTAATGACAAAGCGTCACCAAGATTATGAGGTGCTTGCGGTTTCTTTCAGGCAGCTCCAACCCTAAGGAACTACCTGAATTCCAGCTGTGACTCTAAGATAATAACTTAATTACGGGTAACACCATCCCGCACAGGATTACACTTTGCAAGAACGAGATGTGTTTCTCATTTCTTCTTCCCGTCTCCACACTTACCATATATCCTGTTACTCTTCACTCAGTTCTCTTCTCCTGCCTCTTCTATGTTTTTTCATCTTTGTCTCTACTTCAGTTTTAGACTAAACTATTCCCAATATCCATCATATCTATTTAGTGTTCGCATTGTCCCTGTTCCTGACTTATGTGCTAGCCCAGTGCTATCAGGAGTTCATAGAGCTCTCCAGAAACCACAGCTGCTGGAGAGAAGTAATTTTTACTAGAAAAACCCTTTTGAATTACAACTCTGTCCTGAATGTAAAACTTATTTACTATTTAAAGTAAGTTTTTAACACTCTTCATACAGAAATCTTGACATTCTTCTTGTTTTACCTGAAATTAGGTGTGAATTGTGCAAGTGATATTTTCAGCATAATCCTGAAGCCAATATGGAGAATTTCACATAAATCTAGCATAATGCCCCATGCAGATTTGAAGGCTAGCTTTCATTATTGTAATTATAATCAACTTGTTACACGTGTAGAATGTGCAGCACCACTTGGATCTCGGAGGAACTTTGTGCCAAAATGCATCAAGCCTCTGTAGCTCTTGGTTCTTTGTGAGTCAGAGCTGGCATGCTGCAGAAGCCATACATTTTCAATACACGCTTATATTTGTAGCATATGTTTGAATCTACTATAACAAAAAACATTTATATTTTTTATTTTATTTTATATATTTTTATGTTTCTATCTTATTAATATTTATATTTATATTTTTTATATTTAAAAATATATTTATTATACTTACCTGTGGATTCTAGGCTTTCATTAGTGTTCAAGAAAAAAAAAAATAGTGGCATTTAATACATTGCAGTTTCAATAGAACTTAGTGCTTTTGTCCTGTGACCTTGAAGTACCTCAAACATATATCTGAATATCAGCAATGCTTCTATAATAGCTAAGGAAAATACCTCAGGATGCAAAAGTACTCATTGGGGCCAGAAAGGGAATCAGATGGAGCTGGGAGTAAAAGCCCAGACCTCTGTCTGTTGCTCCTCACTCATCGACTCCTGCTGCCATATGTCTGCAGTGACTTTCATCTGAAGAGTGAAGTCCATGCCTCTAAGAAGCAGAAAGCGTTGTATTTATCTATCTCTCTGTGGCACATGTTCAGAGAGATTTATAACTTGTATATATTATAACAGTATATTTGTTGCCAACGGTAAGCCTATCCCTTGGTCAGAGATGTCATCGTGTTTTCAGACCACCTTGGCTTCTTCCTTTCACTAATGCCTTGAAATCCAGACTAGATATTTAAAAAGGTTCACTCTGAGCATATATACAATGAAATAATGCATAGTCTGATAATTTGCCTTTCACAGTGAAACTGAGATCATAACCCAACTGCAGCCAATACAAACTTTATTTTGTTTTGATTTTTAGAGAAACATCCAAAGCTTCCAAGACACCCCAAACAGGTATTCAAAGTTAAACCAACAGACATTGTTTGCATGAATCTTTAGAAAGTAAAACCACAGTCATTATTCAGTTCATTTTCTGATTCTGTTTCTTGCATTATCCATTAGAGTACATTGCATCCTTAATCCTATGCTGCCAGCTGCACACATTCTCTGAGATCCAAGTCTTTATACTTAATACAGAACACACCAGTACCAAATTTGTACCATTACACTGCCTGAAGTAATTATCATTAGAAATTGAGCAACTATTGTTTAACTTAACTTTATCTTTAGCATCAATATTAAAAGATAAGATAAATTTAATAAATGAGCTCTCAGAAAACACATCTTGCACAGAAAATTCCTGTAAGAAGCTAAAGAAAGCAATGAAGAATTAAATCCTTTCCACAGAGTTTTAATGTGTCTAGAAAAAAAAGAAAAAAAAGAAAAAAAAAAGCACATCATTTTATATTAAATTCAATTTAAGTTCACTATTAAATTTCCCAGATGTTTTAAAATGGCATGGAAAGTCTGCTAAGTATTTTCTATTATATTCTGCATATATGATATAATGATATAATGATATAATAACTCCTAGAAAGTGAACTAGCAAAATACACATCTGAACGATTTTTATACAAAGTATGTGCCGATACTGGACAGATTTTGGAAACAGTAAGAAAACAGGTCAGGTAAGTTTTTATTTCTGTAGCAGTAGACGTTCTGCTGTCCCATATCTGCAAAGCTAAAAAGATATTCTTTATCTTTTCAAGCATTAAAGAAATCTTGAATAATTCATACCCAGAAGTATTAACTCTACAACAACAACAACAACAAAAAAGAGAGAATTTCTTTTATTGGTTTCCCAGTTTGAAGACATTTCAAAATATTTGTGAGATACTAATTTTACAAATGTAATGTCCTTGGGAAATGAAACTTGATGCCTGCTTCCCTAATCAGCCTTGACTCCTTGTTTACTTTATGTATTATTCAGTTTCTGCCTACTCTGTCCTTATTGAAAAAAATAGATGAAAATCCTGAATAGTGGCAGAATGGATATTCTTAATTATTCGTGGCTATCATAAGATTTCAAATCACTACTGAATTCTTGGATTACTTTAGAGTATGTTTCAAAAGTCTGGATAAGAGGGAGAGATCAGAGAGAGAGATAATGAGGCATGAAACTATTTTTTCTTCAGCCATAAAAATGAAAAGTTATAAAAGACACTAAAAAAAAAGGGGGGGGGGGGGGAAGGGGCGAGGGAGGAATCTAATTTTTGCAGCTTTTCCAGCCAATCTGCATCTTGGCAGTAAGAAGACACTGAAAAGCTTTACCTTTGCTCTGCTTTTATGACGTATCACTTCAAAAGACTGAGCAACTTGGGAAATGAAAAATCATCTTTGTTAAACAGGATAGCAATTGCAATTTATTTCTCAGGTATTTTGAGTGTCTTTGGCATAGTGAGCATGCTGGTCTTTGGGGTGAGATTATGGTACTTGCTATGAACTGGACTTAGGACTCCAAGTTGGTGTGAGTATAATTTCTCTATTACAAAGCCCTGGGAAAAATAAAATAAAATAAAATAAAATAAAATAAAATAAAATAAAATAAAATAAAATAAAATAAAATAAAAATAAAGGACATCAGAATTGGAGAATTTGTTAACCTTAGAAGAAGAATCACATAAGGAATTTCAACAGCTACAAGCCCAGTATTATTTAAAATAAACTACTAAAATGATCAGATTGAGCTCTTCATTCCTGCAGTGTGTTTCATACAGCTTAAAAGCATTTCTATGCCCTCTGGATGTTTTAGGCTTGCCAGTTTAGTATTGAGGCAGGGGCTGGCTCCCAGTGGGTGCTGGTATGGTGCCGACCCTGTTCCTGGCTGCAGCCCCTGCAGCACTGTCAACACCTCCTATGCCACCAGCAAACCTCCCGATGAAACCCAAAAGCCCTGAGTTCAAAAGGGGAGAAGACTCATGAAAGGATGGGGTGAAACAAAAAAGCACAGTGCTCAAGACAAAATCTAGATAGTTTCAATGTCAGATGTGGAGATGTTAATTCATACTCTATTCAAAGCATTAAGTAAATAGTGCCTCAATAAATCAGCAATATATGGGGAATAGGTTCTGAAAGACTGGGAAGAAATTAGAGGAGAGGGAAGAGAAGGGATGTATCAGTGCCCAGGAACCAGCTCTTACATGAGGAAGGCTGTAAAATACACATCTTCATCCTAATGCTCCAGGAGATCTGTCAGCAAAAGATGCTGAAGGGCAGTTCCTGAAACCAAATTCCCGTCTCTGCACAAAACAGGTGTTAGCCAAGTCAACAGTGCAGTGTCAGCTCTGCTCCATCTCCTCACCTTGCGTTAGGGGGAGACTGGGATTTTGTTTGTGTGGATGGGAATTTTATTTTCTGTACCCAAAGTTTGGTGTTTCTGCGTCCATAGCCCCAAGGTGCCACTTCAGGTGATTCCAGCATTACAAGAAACTGGTCGGCAACCAATGCCAGCACCTAAAGGCCACTGGGCACACATTGCATGGCACTTCCATGATTTTCATCAACAACATGAACTCAATTCAAGTCAGTAAACCGGAAGGAAAAGGTACCATATCCTGCTAACAGTCTCCTGAGTCAGGTCCCTATTTTTAGTGGCTGCTCTGCAAACCAATATCAAGCATCCTTTTATTTTTTTCCTTTAGAAACAAGGGGACGTTCCTTGCTATGCTCATGCCCCATGGAAAGCTGCAAATGAACAGCTCATTTTAGTGCTTACAGTAAATTATTGCTCTATTTCTCTCACTTCTGTATCTTCAAAAATTTTGTAAATTGAAAATGTATTGGCACACAATAACTGCAGTCCTGACATCTAACTCATGCGATGTGTCACCAAATGAACTCTGAATTGTTCTTATTTTTGAAATAGATATTTAAAATGCAACCCACAGGGTGCAGGACTGCTTTCTGTACCAGAGTAGCACAGAAAAGACATATGTGATTATTATATTTTACTGTGATGTTAAATATGTATGTACAGATGGAAGGACAGTTAGCAGACAACATTATGCAATTAGTTTTCAGAAAATAACTATTATGAGAAATTTTTCCTTTTTATCATGATACTAAACAGTGGCAGTAATAGAACTTTTGCATAGAATTGACCTTTTGAACAGAATAGAACTTTTTGAATAGAATAGAACTAGAACATTTAGGCTCCTAAATGGAGGGAGTCCTTGTTCCTGTGTATTCAGAAGGCATGCATCATTAAAACACTAGAAAAACTACACCTGCAGATTGATCCTGCTGTATTTCTGCGAAGTTGTTTTGAAAGTGGTACAGTTTTTACTACTGTTAAAGTACTTTGAACTGAAGCCCAGTACGCCAGGGAATAGTTTTAAGCCACACTTCAGGTTAGAAGACTTGTCTTTAAACTGGCTGATGAGGTTTGTCTGTGGTGTCTCATCTTGCTTGGCAGCACCAACATGGTAGGGGCTGTCTTATTCTATTCTTGGGAGGACTAACTGCAAGTGCTGGGCTGAGGCTTGAGCTCCTGCCGTATGCTTTTACCCCAAGGAATGGAGAATACCACTGGTAGACCCCAGGTAAGAGGACAAGGCAGCTATCTGCAGGTGTTAAACAGAAGATGCCTCCCCCAGGTGTTATGATGCTGTGTGGTTGTGTACTGCTGGCTGGCCAGCTCAGAGGGCTCCTCCTGTACACTTCAGCATTACTGAAATGTAGTTACCCCCAGGGCACGTGAGAGCAGCAAAAGCCAAAATGGACACAAGCTGTTGCAGATGAGGGAAATTTTTACACATACACTAATGCAATACTTGCTTCTAAAAAGCTGCCATGAGGTTTTTCCAAGTCTTTGCAGAACAGTTCTTTCAGATTTCATGTTTCCACAGTTTTTTCCATAGAAAATCAACCTGGTACTCAGATTATTTACTTGTACCAGTTTCTACCTCTTTTCTTTTAACTAGAGAGCAATCACCCTAAGCCCATCACTGCAATTTGTAGGCATTCCACAGACTAGTTAATTCTTATTCCTCATTGTGAGAGAGGGAGAAGTTATAATCCTTACTCTCACAGGAGATGAATTGCTTCTAGAAGCTCAAGATTGAAATCCTCCAAGATGTGTAGCTTGTCTTTCAGAAATCAGTGGAGGTTAGGGTTACCAAAAGAGGAGTAACATCCCTCCCAGATTTTTGGACAGAGGAGCTTTCTTTGAACAATGGCAGAGCTGAGAACTAAATCCAGATGATCCAGTTCTGTGCCTTAACCAGTAAGCCATCCTTTATCTCTGACAGTAACATCTGATGAATTGGATCGGGCAGGATATAAAACACGATTACAACCTCAGGTTGCAGTCACAGGTCAGCTCTGCAATCACCTCAAGAACAGGATTTTACTTGATGCCTGCACCATGTGTCTGAATAGTAAAATGGAAGATAAAAATATAAAAAATTACACTGGATTTTTTTTTTTTTTTTTGTAATATGTATGCTAAAATTATGATCTTAGCTTTGCACTTCTGTTGATTGTGATTGTACAGTTGAATTACCAAAAAGACCCCAACAATTTACTGGAAAGCAAACTCCCAAATAAGAAGCCAGCTTGGTCAACTAAGTTCTGGGTTGGATTTCTACCCTCACTCTAATGAGCCCTGTGGTGACTGGAGGCATATATTTTGTCAAACCAAGGGCAGTGAAATACTGCAAGCCTATTTTTTTCTCCTGAAGAGACTTCAGAATGAACTTTGTCCATTGAATTTGCTAGAAGCAAAAGGGTTCTGTCATTTTCATATTTTAAGATATGTCAAACCTACATTTCTTCCTAAATGAGGCCTGGATGATGATGTTCTTTAAGGGAGCATCTCATCCTCTTTAAGGGAGGATGTTGCATGGAACTGATAACGCCCCTTCCAAAAAAAAAAAAAAAAAGACATCCAGAAAACTCATATACATCTGCATTATGGAAGAAAAATTATTCCCACTTACTCTGTTCATGGTGCTATTTGCGAGTCCAACCACCTATTCTCCAGCCAAGGTTTGTGAAAAAAATGAGTGAAAAAAGTGCTTTTGTTATGCCCAATTCTTTCAGCTCAAATAATGTGGCTTTATGGCTAAACAATGATTCTGATAGTGAAGTGTCATAATAAACTTCCTTATTGGCCATAATTCTTGTCAGGTGCTATGTTCACAGGGAGCATACAACAGCAACAACAGCAGCTCCTGCGTGGAATTAGGAGAGAATCTGCAGACCTGCAGAAGCAAGACTCAGCCAGCACTGAACACTGAGAGACCTGGGAGCCCTGTTACAGACTATGTTAATGATTTCAACTTTTCTGCCAGTGCCCAGAGTCTCAAAAAAGAAAAGAAAAAAAAAGCAACAAAAAGAAGAAAAAAAAAAACAACATCAAAACCAAGACATTTTTTTGAGGACATCTTTTATGCATTGGCAACTCTTGACCTATATGAAAGATGGCCAATGCCAAAATGGTGGCACCACATTTATGTTTGCCATGTGAAAGAGAATGAGGGTCCCAAACACAGGCTGCTCTTCACACCTACAGGAAGGCAACCAGCCTCATCCTCCCATCCACCCTCCAGAGATGAGCTTAGTGAATAGGCCCTCCCAGGCACAGTTGGGAATCTGTAGCATTTTGACTGACTCTGGCCATGGTGGTGTAGGCTGATGACTATTTACAATAATCACAAAATAGTTACAAAATATGTCAACATAATGTGTTTCTAGTAGCTTGACAAGACTGTGTGTAGTAGAAGACATTGGCCAGGTCTCCTGTTACAGGAGGTGTGGTGATATGCCATAGAGTATTCCAAGCCACATCTCTTGGCGTGTTGAAGCTGTTCAACCAGACAGCAGAAGGAATTTTGCCTCTAAAGAGTTTCAAGCTACTTTCTCTTTACTTCTGACCCAAAGGGAGAGAATGTGTGTGCTCTGAGGCTGCTTTAAATTATGCAGGGACGAAAAAAGCCTTTGACTGTCTGAGAATGTAAAGGGTAAGAAAAGATAACTTAAGCTATGTCTGCTCCAACCCTTCTCAGCTGCATTAAGGATACCCCTGGTGACAACTAAGTTTGTGACTCTTGATAATTACCTTGTCCATTTTGATGCGTTACTGGCTGTTAGTAACAGAGGCATCATGAGCACAAATTATGTCATGACAGACCCTGATTGTAAGGATCCATATCCTCTGCAATATTAGATATAGAAAATATATATTAATTTCCTATAAAGCTGTCAAGATTTTAAACACCAAATTCAAATGATATCCCCGACTTGCCTTCCAGATTGAACTTGGACATGAACTTAAGGTCTAAACATGGCTTGTTCAGCCCATCTAGAGACACCCAAGTCAGCATCACCTGACATGCTATTTGATTATGTTTTTTTACTATACCAGATGACAAATCAACTGAGATGTTTTGCTTGTAGTCAAAGGCAAGCTAATAAAGATAATTTTATAAAACATTTAGAATTGTGTATCTTGACAAAGGTGCAGTAATGGAAGGTGTCGGAGTCTGGCTTTTTTCTTCTACAGATGTTCAGGTGTAATTGTCTCCTCACACACATTCAGACTGGCCACAGTATTTGTAAATATCCTTGAACAGGAGAAATATTATTATTTTCTTCATTTTGACATCTTTATAAAATATTATCACTTTGCTAACACAATATTATGAGGGCTACTTTTAAAAATGGATTATGCAGAAGCACTCATTTCAAAATTTCAAGAAAGTCTGGCTAAGCAAGACAATTTACACTGTCCAAAAGAGATTCCATTAGTATAAGATTATGTATTTATTTTTCCCTGCAGTGAATGAGGTGCTTGGTGGTAATTAGATCAAGAGAAAAAAACGAAGCCAATACACAGATACCTACCTATGTCTGCCAGGAAATAATGCATGCAGCGACCTGCACTGAGGTTGGAGGGTGGGCTGCAGCAGCAATTTCTGAGTAACTCTGTTTTCCCAGGGCTCAAATGCTACCCACTGAAGCAATGCTAAGCCTCCCTTTTGATCCAGAGCTATCTCAGGCATGAAAACAGCCTCTCAGTATTATTGCTGGGAGCATGCTGCATGCAGGATGTGTTGTAAGTGACAGCGACCAGTTTGAGTCTGACACTTCTTTGCATCTCCCTCTGAGATCAGGACCCGATGGCAGAAGGGCTGACCGGGAGAGAAATGCACAAGGGGCCAGGGAAGTTGAGGCTTTCCCGAGTGGACAGTGCAAACTGCTGAGGTGATGCTGGTATGACAGCCGCCTGGGACGTTTCTGCCATGACAATTATTGTATGCCGTCATCAGCATGCTGAGAACAGCAACCCTTGTTTTTATGTCTCCAGGATAAATCCTGAAGGCAGGAACCCTGTTTTTCAAAGAATGAGTTGATGGAACTCTACATGTTTATCAAAGTCACTACAGAGATGATAAATTAATGGGCCTAATATCAACTATTTGGTTGTGAAGACCCATGTGCACAGTTATTGACTATGCAGGAGGTGAAGTTGCATCAACTGAACAATACAATGAGGCAAAAGCATGTGCCAGGGATGACTACACAGGGAACCTCACTCAGTTTATTGCCCAAGTGTTTCACATAACCAACACAATTCCTAGCAGCCAAACCTCTGCCTACGAAACAAATACGACGAAAGTATGTCATGGACCGGGAGAAATAGGCTTCAGTCCTAAATCACAAGTGAGGAGGAAAAAATCAAAATGCTTTGTGCTTTCCAGCACCTCTTTCAGCAACCACAGACAATAGGAAAAGCACATAGGAACCCAGAGGAGGTCCCATGCCCAAATCCTGACTGAGGGGCACAAAGTCCTTGTCCCTTCCTACAACTGGACTACTGATAATCCCCCAAGGGTGGGGCACAGCTTGCTTGTTACTCTCCTCTCCATCACTCATCTTTTCTGTGTTATATGCTTTATTGCTGTTCCCTTTTGCAAGAGTTTCTTAACACCTCCCTGCTTTATATACATTTCCAGAAAAATAAATAAATAAATAAATAAGATTTTAGTATCGCATGAGCTTTTGGTGTGCACCGCAGAGTATGTTAATTGTGATCAATCAGGGAGGGAGGAGGAGGAAGCAGTGCTGAAGGACCTGCATACCCTTCCCCATTAGCAACGCTAGGATTACGTGTAAGGTCTTGATAACACCATTCATTCTTAAAGGGCCACTTTTTGTCAGTCTGGTCACGGCAGCCAGCCATGAAAGCAGAGGATTTGGGGCTGGGAACCTCTAGACGGGGTCTTTGTCTACACCTTATAAACAATTTCTCTAGGGAAAAACTCTTTCCCTAGCATGATTTTTCCATGACCTCTTCCCTTTGTGCTTCCCTCAGCTATGGATTCCGACCCTGTACTTTGTCCAACTTTTCTTTGCCTCCTTGACTTTTTAATTCATCTTCCACTTAGGATCTCCTGCTGACAGCATCCCTTGCACCTTTTCTCTCACCTGGCTGTGATGGAGGTTCTCCACTCCCTAGCTGTGCTTTAGCCATGGGTAAAAATTAAAGAAGGGAGCACGAATTTTCTTTCTGTTCACTCCATTACAGCACCCGTTTATTGGAAATCAGTCTCTTTTGCTATTCTTTTATGCCAACACAAATGTGGTAGGGTTTTAACCACTTGACAGCAATCACCTGAGATGAAGAACAAGAAAAAATGAGGCCAAAGAACTTAATCCTTGCTTGTTTGCTGCTTAGGAGGGGCAAGTGAGGTGAATTTATTTATTTATTGAGGTGACAATTACAAGCAAGGGAATAGGGAGGATTTCTCAGTGAAAACTCTGCTGTTGCTTTCCATAACCATTCTTATGACAATTCCTCAGTCTGCTGATGCTCTATAGGCAAACCTAGCATTCATAAAACTGTAAGTATTCACTATTTGATCATTGTTTAAATAAAGGCCTTATAATAAAAGGAAGTAAAGGTTGATGTGTATAGAATAATTTCAACGTGGTTTCTCATTCTTCCCTTCATTCTTCCTCTTTCCTTGCATTGTTAATTGTGATGCTTTTTTTTGTTCAGTCTGGGTTATGCTGTAAGATCCTTTTGTTGCAAAAAATGTTGTGCATGTTCATTTAGTTTATAAATATACGGGCCAGACCTACACTGGTGAATAGTGGGCGCTGTCTCATTGCGATGAAAAGGGGTAATCTGGTGTGGAAGGACACCAGTTCAGAGGATCACAGCCAGTAACCCCATCTTCCCATGCCAGGGACTGCTGTGGTTCAAAGAGGGCTATGCACACCCCTGCAATGTTCATCACATTTGCCACCCCTACAGCAAATCAGAGTCTCTTGTAGAGACAGTGGAAAATCTGATTACTCAATGTACAATAACGCTACAGCTCCAGGATGCTATTCTCCATTGCACGAGACTCAATCTGCCTGCACTCAGTGAAGTTACTCTTATTTTCTCAGTGCCAAAGCAATGCCACAACGTCTCTCTCCCCATCACCTCAGTACCCTCAAAATTATTATGGACTTGCACTTTGCGAGCAAGAGTCAGGATTTTCTTTTGAAGTGTCCCTTCTACTTAGCAGAGATCCCTAACCTCCTCATGCAGCTAATTTGGAAGAGCCAGACTCAAAAGCTTCTGTGCTGCTATAAACCAATATTTTTATAGACAGTTGTAACTTAATGTACCCATTTGGCTGCCTTCCACTGTTTCCCATGTTGAGACCATCTTGAGATCCACAAACCTCTTTCAGTGCTAGCAATGCTGATAGACAGGAATGAAAGGAGTTTTGTTTTCTTTCTCTTTCCTTAAGTGTGTTAGCTAACAGGTTTTAGGCTCCTGTTATTGACAGGACAAATTGTACTTTAATATGGTTTAGTTGGCTCAGTCCTAGGGCTCATGTACACAGCCTAACACATATTAAAACATTACTTGCTCAGCCTGAACTAGAATATATAATATAGTGGTTAAATGAGTTAGCTAACACATTTTTGAGAAAAATGCCATTTCTTCTCAAGCCAAGACATTCTGTTAATGGGTTGAATATTCCTTCTAGCCCTTTCTCCAGCAAAGGGAAAATAATTTTTACATTGTCCAGACCTCTGGCATCGGATCACAAGGCGCGAGAGGCAAGGAGGCTTGCCAGGGGGGTTGTGTCCCTCATCAGCCCCCCCCCCCCCCCAAATGAACCCTTGAGTTTGGAAACCCAGAGTTACGAAACCAGACCTCTTTGCTTCCTGCTCCTGCCATTTTTGTTACTGACCACCATCTTGAGACACTCCCCTCCTCTTTGTCCTGTCATGTTGTCTCCCCCAGCTTTAATCACTTTCAAAGCCATCGCTCCAAGTGACCTCCATGGCCTCTGGACTGCTCGGGTCCCTCTAAAGTAAAAGTGTTTGGTTGCAGCTTTTCCTATCTGGAGAACAAGGCTTTGCTATTTCCACCACTTTCTAGTATTTTAATTCAAGCTTGGTTTGTTGTTGTTGTTTTTGGTGGTTTTTTTTTTTTTTTTTTTTTTTTTTGGCTATGTTTACAAATTCCATCAGGCTATCCTTAAGAGAAAGGTGCTTTTTACAAGTCTCCCATTCAGCATTCATGGCACAAATCATGGAAATTCCTTTAGGCTACGCTGGTGCCAGACTCTGTGCCTCCCACTTTTATGTACGCTTAATAAAATGCATCTATTTTCTTACAACCAAACTATCTTGCTTTCAGCCGTATCAGAGATGAAATACAATTGCGTTAGTAATCCCATATGTGCCGTGCCTGATCCCTTACTTCTCTGTGTTAACTCTGGGAGTTTTTTGTGCCTCGGTGAGGAACTTTTCTCTTCAGCTGTTCTTTTCTCCCTTCTCAGCCTTTTTACTGCTGCTTCTCCCTCCTTCTTTCCCCCTCCCCCGTTTACACTTAACCTTCTGTTTCTCCCCGTGTCCTGGCAGGAAGGATATAATGCAATCGCTGCTATACAGTGACAAAAGTAAATATGTAGCTCCGAGTAAGCGCAACAGGGTCGAATAGCCCTTTTGCAATATGATACTGCATAATCTGCTTCCCTTCTAGAGATAGTTGCTTGAATGCTAAGGAGTTGCAGCTCCACTGCTTTTACAACTTGATAGCTTTACTTTGCTTTTCTTTGGTTTTGTATAAAGCAGCTCTTTTACTGGGGCTGGTTCTGGGGCTATCTTCCTGCCTGAATCAAGAATGTGAATAAAAGGAACGTGTTCACCTTTCAGATGATTCTCTCGCCTTTGAAATTTCCGTATATTTTTCCACAAGTAAGAGGGAAAAGGAAAACTGGATAATTTATGTGCGGTAAAGCCACACACACACAGACACAGGAAGAGTCCTAATGTTAAATCCTTATGACTAAGCATCCAATGCAGTAAGCATTTTCTTTATACAACTGCTCATGGCTTGCGGGCTTTTTAACTTACCCAAAGAAAATTATTAAGGGTAAAAATTTTCAAGAAGCTACACAATTTGGTGATCTAAACTCCATTGAAAATCAATGGCATTTCTGCATCTAAAATTCCTTATTGCTTCTGAAAAACTAGCAACACCAAGTGCCAACTAAGTGTATTTTGTGTGTCTCCTACGAAGGGGGTGCCTTTGATGTGCAACCAGAAGTTTAAACTATTAGCTATTTTACCTAAGCAATTAAATATGACTAGTTTAATTAACTGCTTTACAAAAATGGAGGCTTTTTTAGTACTTGTGTATTTCATACTTTAAAGGTACAGGACAAAACTGCCAATGTTCCTGAATCGGGAGATGGGATGTGGCTCTGCATGCCTTTTCTTTGCCTTTGAGGCTGGTGTATGGGATCCACTCCTACACACTTGCATCCTGTGCTCCACAGTTCACTGTTCCCTGGATTGTGCTGATGCAACAGTCTGAGAGGCTGTGCTGTAAACTCATCATTAAAAATTAGCCTCCAAAAACCTCAAGTTCTCTCATTTCCGTCACCATTTTATGGCAAAGTCCTACAGTTTTATTAGCGCACATCAGAGAGCGATAAATCGCAACAGAAGAGCAGGAGCCTATGGGAAAAACGGGACAGGCAACATCTACAGCAACATTCCCAAGCCAATAAAATGTATATGGAGCCACACTCTGAAGTCTTCTCATCACTCTTCCAGAAGCAGCACCAAGTGAAAGATCGACCACCTCCAGCTGTTAGGGACTGGCTCTTCACTGCCCCTTTGCTTTGTCAGACTGTGTGGTCACTTACACCGCCCAGTTGTCCCAGGTTACAAATGTATAAATAAATGGTTAAACACAGATGACTAAACCAAAATAAATGTCAGGTAAGTAAAATATAAATAAGTACGTATATAGATTTTACTTTTTTTTTTTTTTTCATTTTTTTTTCTGGGGTGTAGCAAACAACATGGAGAGGGAAACAAGAATGCATTATTGGTAAAACATACATCTTCATAAAAGCCATTGATGATGATTCATATTGATTATATTAAAATATTGGCTGACTTATTGAATTTTGCAGCCTTTGCAAAATAGTCATGGGAGCCCAGGCAAGCGAGAGTATTGTGGGGTAGCAGAGCTAGTATAGGTGACATAGAGAGAAACAGAACCCTGAGATTTCCTAAAAGGTTGCTTTGGGTTTTACCTTTAAAACGTAAGCATTTACCTTTCCAAAACATAAGCATCCGAACTACTTCTGCTGTTCAGGAAGCATCTGAATTTACACAATCAGAAATGAGGTAACGTCTTAATGCAAAATAAATGCAGAGCAGCTTAGATGTTGCAGCAGTTTATTTATCTAAAGATAACACGGCACACTAAGGTGTCTCATGTGCTGAAGACAAACTTTTAGTCCATGCTGATAGCACATATTTAGCAGCTGAAACCACGCACCATAGCTACAGTGTCACACATACCAGAGAATAAAGTTAAAAGTGATAATCCCACCAGGAAAAAGAAGAGAACCAAATTCTGCACTAAAGAAAGCACTCCTTCATGACACCAAATAACTCTCACCTAGTAAGATAACGATGAAATCTTATAGCCAAGAACCTAATTTGTGGGCTAAGACTGCCTCCTCCAAGCTCACATTTCTATGACGCTGCTTTTGTGAAACACAAGACCTGCGTTGTATAAAAGAAGAATTAAACCTAGAGCCCTATTTCAGAAGAATCATAGTGCTAGTTAATATGAAGCTATTTCAAAGCTCAGACCCTTAAGAAGAAGTCCTGCAACGATGTAATCAGATGCAGATGCTAAAATTTTCAAAGTTAGGTCCCTTGTTACTAACACTTAGAGGAGTCTTAAGTTTTGCAAACAAACACGATAAAATAATAAAAGCCACAGCTGGATTCATGTGACACTGTCAAGCTCTTATTTGACAATAAAGGAGTTGCTGTCCCTTCTGGTCGTGAAGAAAAAAATCTTGGAAATAAAACCTCAAAGACTGCAGCATCAGAAAACAAAGCAAAACATTGAAAACCAGCCAGCTTTTGTTCAAGTCGTTTTTGATCTCAAAACTCTTAGTCCGATCTCTAGATTTCTATGACTCATGGATTTTGGACAGCTGGGGTTGAAAATGCCCAGCTTATCACCAAAATCTTATCAAAAAACACTTCCAAGGTTTTATCTGAGGATGTTCTAGGTACCCACAAAACTGTAGACACTGATCTTCCTCTGTGGTACACCATTTATACAAAAGTTTAAACACACATTTCAAGAACCAATGTATGCCAACTAAAATGAAAATATTGGCTATAGTTACTACGGTTCACTAGGATGAGAAAGAACAGATTTTTTATACAATTCTTTAATATATGCTTTGCTAGTTTGAGAGGTATTCCATTTATTTTTGACATATATAGTCTCTTTCAAATGCAGCCACAGAAGCCACAAGATATGTTACACAGTGAAACAGAGGTGAGAAAGACAGAGATGAATACAATTATTTAGGGAGTTAAGATGGGAATAAAGTTGCATGCCAGATTCTCTGAGGCTGGGACTTATCCTTCTGTGTTGTACACCTAGCATAGTGTGGTTGTTACCCAGAAAGAAAAGGAAACCAGAAATAAGCAAGTAAGGAGCAAAGAGAGTTCCGGGTTGTGAACACCATCACAGGACACTACAAATCAAAGCAATGGTGGGGAGTGCTGCAGTAGAGAAGCCAGCCCCAGTTCCAGCCCCAGTGAGCATGAGCGATGAAGTGGGAGTGAGGACAACCTCTCCCAGCAGCAGCAGCAGAACCTCCTACCTGCACAGGTGGCTGTGATGAAGTGAGAAATGGAACAATGGAATACCTTTATAATGGGTGAGAAGAAACACATATATATGTGTATATATATATATATATATACACATGGTGTTTGCTTCCACTACAGAGATCTGAGCTGTGGTTTTATGAGATGAACTACTTTAGTAAAGAAATGTCCAGTGAACAGCTTAGCATTATAGTTATATCCTGATCCCCTGCAGAAATTCCATACTATATTACAGAAAAATAATTTTATAGGTAGGGTTAGCTTTGTAAAGGTAAGGTTGCATGTGTGTGTACGTGCATGTGAGTAAACATGCTCATCATCCAATCTCTAGGCAGTGTTTTGCAAATTTGCCACACCTCATTTATTGGATATGCAAATGTTAAAAAGGCCACCATTTTCCACAGCATGCTCAAGCAATGGGTAGAAGAGAAGCACACATGAACAAGGCAGAAGAAATATCCCTTAGCACCATCACCTGCTGGCATACTGCAGAGATAGAGGAAGGGTAAAGAAAGATAAGGAGTAGAAACCAGAAGAAACAAATAAAATGACTGATTCATAAAATTAAGAGATGAAAAAAGTTGCTAAGTAAATACATGTACTACTAGGCAAGTTAATACTACTCCTGGGGAGCTTTATTTACGTGGTTGGCCTTTACATGCCAGCTAATCCATCTAGACACTGACCTTGTCAGCAGTGTTTGTGTAATCTTCGAGTAAGAATATGAACTGTTCTTGTAAATAATACCTCCAGGACAGCTAGATGAGACTTTTGCATGAGTGTTAAACATGCAAAGGGCCCAGGGAATGGTACTCCTCTCACGGTGGGGGAACCAGCCACCTGGGCTCATGCTACGATACAAACAAGCACCTTCTCATTTCAGAGGGCTATGTCTCCGCAGCACATCGCTCAGCTCTCAGGTTGTTATACCAGGCAGTATAGGTCCCAAAACAGGCCACAGTGCAGCAAACTTAGGTCTTGGGCAGGTGGAATAAAGTCACACGCAGGGGTGTGTTAAATCCATGCTTCCAGAAAACATGCTGCAACTCGGGTGTTTCTGCAGGTTGGAGACAGCCAGGTCAACTACAGTGTAAGTTCAAATCCAGACTCCTGGGTGTCACAAGACAAAGACCACTGCTTAATGTTTTTTGTTTGTTTGTTTTGTTTTTTGTTTTTTGTCAAATATGATAGGGAGTAAAGCTTAGGGCTTACAAAACCAATGCTGGAGGCCAAACCCTGTGGAAAGGAAGGGAAGGGAAGGGAAGGGAAGGGAAGGGAAGGGAA